>NC_073306.1:12284947-12523326 GCF_027595985.1 Sorex araneus
GGTTGGAGGACATGTGGGGGAAGGGTGAGGCGGGTGGAATACAGACTAGAGACTGAACACAATGGCCACTCAACACCTCTATTGCAAACCACAACACCTAATCAGAGAGAGAGAGAACAAAAGGGAATTCCCTGCCACAGTGGCAGGGTGAGGTGGGGGGAGACGGGTCTGGGGAGGGGGGGAGGGATGTTGGGTTTACGGGTGGTGGAGAATGGGCACTGGTGAAGGGATGGGTTATTGAACTTTGTATGGGGGAAGCATGAGCACAAAGATGTATGGATCTGTAACTGTACCCTCACGATGACTCTCTAATTAAAAATAAACTAATAAAAAAATAAAAATAAAAATAAACAAACAAACAAAAATAAAATAAAATAAAATAAAATGAAATGAAAAAAAAAAAATAAACTGAAGTGAGAACAAACCAGGACGTAACAAATGTTGAGAATGCAGAGACACGGGAACCCAGAGAAGCTGCTAATGGGACAGTAATGAGATGCAGCCACTATGGAGAACAAAAGTCCAGGTCCTCAGCAATTAAATGTAGGATTATCAAATGTTCAATGATTCCCCTGCTGGGTATGGACCCCAGGGACTGAAAAATCATAAACTTCCATTTGGATGCCTCATATTGAGAGTCTCAGTGCTCAACATATCAAAAGGAGAAAGCAACTGGTGTCCCCCACGGATGAATCAACAAAAGGAAGTGACCACAGACCTAAGACTACTACTCAACCTTAAAAACAGAAAGGTTTTGGGTTGTTGTTGTTGTTTGTTTGTTTTTTTTTTGGGGTCACATCCAGCTATGCTCAGGCATTACCCCGGGCTCTGCGCTCAGAAATCACTTCTGGCAGTGCTCAGGGAACCGTATGGGATACTGGGGATCAAACCTGGGTCGGTTGTGTGCAAGGCAAGTGCCCTCCCTGCTGTACTATGGCTCCGGCCCTGAGGAAGGAAGTTCTTAAAAGAAAACAAGTAGGAAGTTCTGACCACAGTGCAGCGAGGCTGACCAGCAGTGTGATGCCGTGAAGAGAGAAAGGAGAGGGCGGATGCTGGGATCACATTCAGATGGGGCACGTCGAGGCAACGGTTCAAGGCGAGAAGGAGAATGGAGGCTGTTGACTGAAGGGCCAGAGGAAACGGGAAGTTCATGTTTAACGAGTTCCAAGATTTTGTTGGGAGCTCAATGCTGGGAGAGTTACAAAACATGGCGACTACTTAATGTCCTGAAAGACAGTGAAAATGGTTGATTTAATGTTCCTGTATAGTTAAACGTTTTTTTTTCCCCCTCCTAAAGAAGAATGAGCTGTTTGTGGCTGGGAATGTTCAAAAAGAGACTAATATCCGTATGTCAGCAGGTTGAGGAAGGATTATTACTCCAGGAAGAGGATGGATTAAATGAACTCGAAGGGTCTTCTCAACTCCAAAATTCTCTGACAAGATAAGCACCTCATCAATAACAGCAGCGAAAAGTTGTTTTATTTTACCCTACGAATACAGACTATCTTTTATCCTGGCCTGCACCCGGGGACAGAGAGAGCCTGGGCCTGATTTACACTCAGAATCCCTCATTATTTGTAAAGCATATTACCAGAAAACCGTTTCCAGCTCTGTTTTAATGAGGACCAATTTGTTTTTGTTCTTATAGCGTATGTGTATTTCTTTCCCTTTTTTTTTTTTTGTTTTGGAGGGGGGGGTTGGCGGGCAACCTCTCCCCTCCCTTCCATTGTTACAGAAAAGATACAAGAAAAGAAACCCTATGTCTTGCAGCTCAAGAATTGATGAAGGCCCTGAAACAATTAGGCCTTAAATATACAGAGGTCTCCTTAATGTAAATAGACTGTATTTCACAGCAAATCTTCTCGGAACAAGGAATCTATTTCAGCATGGCAGCGCGGGCACTGGAGCAAGGCTCTCGTCTGTGCTCAATTTTACTTCCGTTGACGTTGACTAATGCACAAATAGCCTGGCTTCAAGGATCTGGAAAACACTAGGTCACAGTGTGAAATCTATGCTAATATAGCACAATGGATGTAAAAATAGAGGAATGTAAATAGCTAACTGGAGCCAGAGCGCACTGGCCGAGCCGAGTGAGGGCGGCGAGAGAGGAGAGAATGTTCTTCTCCTGGAAGGAACCTTGGGGAAGCCACCCCTCGGGTTTTTCCTCCCCGTTTATGTACCAGGGCGGATTCAAACAGCAATTGTTGCTACGCTCCCAAAGCAAGCATGTCGGGGGCTGCCTTTCTGATCGGGACACGACACATTCCATCATCAAAACCAAGTCAGGATGAGATCATGTTCCCAGCCCACAGGGTCGAGGAAGGAACACAAGAGTCAGAGCTGAGAGGTGATCTCCCGTTTCGTAAAGGGCAAAGGGTGTTAACAACGGCCACGGGGTGGGATGGGACCAGTCCGCTGAAACACCACTGCTGCTTACTTGGCATGGGTCGGCCCTGGTGTAAGAAGGTCACGCTCGTTACTGTTATCTCATGACTTTCCTTTTATCTCCCAGCATCACCGGGATGTTGGTGACAAGCCAGTACAACGGGGGGACATGATAGAGTCATTTGCAAAATCTGCTGACTTGGTTCCACAGCAAAGGCCTGGCTGACGCACCCCTGCAGTCCCTTACCAGGACAGGGCTACCTCTGGTGTCTCCTGGAGGTGCTGGCTGCGGGGCTGTGTGTGACAGACAGCAAGCGCAGAGAGAAAAAACAACGGCAGAAACCTCGGGAAAGTAATGGACGGATTCCAGGTACTTGAGGCGGAAAACTCAAGTTTAAGACCAAAGGGTGAAGCTAAAAAAAAAAAAAAAAAATGACATGGCATTGGAGCCCGGGTTTGCTGCTTCTCCACTGCTGGGCCTCTCATGTATGAATCCTCCCACCAGATGGCCACGCTTTTCTCAATTCCCCTCTGGTTAAAACCTGCACCGGGCACCGATGGCAGAGAAGATCAAGTTTAAAGCCCTCCGCACAGCATGCAAAGTCTATTATCATCGTGTCTCCTATTAGGGCGGCCGTGCAGAATTACAACTCGCTACCACCAAATACGCCGCCCTCTCCTTCCAGCCTTCTCTGCCCTGGAATGCCTGCCCCCCGACCTGCGCCAATGCCCATTCATCCTGTTGGTACAGCGACCGGCGCTGGGATCACAGCTGTGTGCTGTGCGGGGAACAGTCAGGCTGCAGCAGCTGAGACTGAGCACGAAGATGAGAGCAACAGCGTTGCAGAAAGAGATGGGGGGGGGGGCTCGGGTAAGGCACAAGGCAACGGTCCCATCCCTGTGGGTCCCCTGAGCACCTCCAGGAGCGACTCCTGAGCACAGGGCCAGAAGTCAGCCTTGAGCACTGCCAGATGTGACCCCCCAAATCAAACACACAACACGAATGAGAAAGAGGCACGAATAACGGCGGGAGGGAGAGGGGGAGTGCATGGTCCTCTCTGCACTAGATACTCAGCACAGTCGCCTCCAGACTGTCCCTCGGGGGCCTTGCCCTTTCTCCCTCCACCTATACTCCCAGCATCCCCTGTCTAGACAGGCAGAGCCTGGCAATAAACAAGAACCGATTGAATGAATCCTTTTGATGGTCTTATAAAATCCCACTTTAAGGACCCACTTTAGGTCCCAGTAACTTGGCATTCCCGCCAACTTTTGGAGCCATTCCCGCGGCTCACATTTGACAGACGACATAAACAAATACCTGACAAAACCGTGTCCGCATAAGGACTCTTTCTGTTGGGCCGAGCCAAGCACCATGGAGGACCGGGGCTCTGGCTCCCGCCAAAAGCTCAAAGGGTTGGCCGTCAGAAGCCCGTTACAGGCGCTTTTCACAAGCGTCATGATCAGATTTCCCCAACCAGAGTGGACTAGACACAACAAACGGAGAGCAGGAAAGGAGATGGAGGCAGATAAACTAGAAAGGACTCTGAGGAGAAAGAGAAGAACCGAGATTCCAAAAAGCTCTACAGCGTGTGGCACTCTGAGTCCAGGTTAACTAAACTGCTGCCACAGTGTACGGAACGCAGCTCTGGTCAACAGGTCCCACGACGACCCCAGGGGCTGCTGCTGGGGGCAGGGGCCCCTTTAAGGAACGCCGGGCTGTGTGGGCAATCCATTACAGCAAGATTTCCATGAAACAAACAGTTTGGAGTTTAATGGGCGATTCTTGGATTCCTTGGAAAATTCAGTTAGGTGGAACGGTTAATGAGCTGACAATGTCAGATATAAAATGTGTTCCTATAGAAACCAGAGGTTTCATTTTGTGTCTCTGTCCACTTCCAGCCATCCAACACATGGAAAAGTCCCAAAAGAAACATCGGCATGAAAATACGCACTAAATTAGGATCTGAAATGTGACTCCGGGAGAGGCTGTACTTCTAGGTCGGCCCCAAACAAGGACTGAAGGTTGGCTTGAGCTCTGACGTGACCCTCAGCGCAGGAAGTCTTCCAAGAGCTAATGACGGATACGAGAAAGTCAGCATCCAGCTGGGAGACACCTTAATGGCAGCAACAGAACTGAAGTCCAATGCGGAATGAGCCTGCACGCATTCTCTGGGGCTTGGCCTGTAATCTCTTCATTCAGTGCTACACCTTCTATCATCCTTTTCAATGGGGAGAAACAACCAGCTTTATTTTTTTTTTATTTTTTTAAATTTTATTGAATCACCGTGAGATAGTTACAAGCTTTCATGTTTGGGTTACAATCTCACAATGATCAAACACCCATCCCTCCACCAGTGCACATGCCCCACCAATATCCCCGGTATATCCCACCTTTCCCACCCTCCCCCTGCCTCCATGGCAGACAATATTCCCCATAATCTCTCTCTCTCCTTTTGGGCATTATAGCTTGCAACACAGACACTGAGAGGTCATCATGTTTGGTCCATTTTCTACTTTCGGCATGCATCTCCCATCCTGACTGATTCCTCCAGCCATCATTTTCTTAGTGATCCCTTCTCTATTCCATCTGCCTTCTCCCCTCCGCTCATGAAGCAGTCTTCCAGCTATGGGGCAATCCCCCTGGCCCTTGTATCTACTGTTCTTCGGTGTCAGCCTCATGTGATGTTTTTCTATACGCCACAAATGAGTGCAGTCCTTCTATGTCTGTCCCTCTCTTTCTGACTCATTTCACTTAGCATGATACTCTCCATGTTTATCCATTTATAAGCAAATTTCATGACTTCATCTCTCTTAACAGCTGCATAGTATTCCACTGTGTAGATGTACCAAAGTTTCTTTAAACAGTCATCTGCTTTTGGGCACTCGGGTTGAAACAACCAGCTCTAAAGGTGTTACTGGCCAGGGTCTGGTATGCAGGCAGGGGATCGTGTGATCCTTAGGTAGGTAGATGCCAATAGTACACAGGCACTGCGTTTCACTGACCAGTTCCCCTCCCCGACTGCCTCTCTCCCACCCCCGGGGCCCTTTGAGGTTTCACCGAGTCTGAGATTCCCATTGGAATCTAGTGGGAGAAGAGACTTTTGGGAAAACAGATTCCCAACACCCCTCTCTCCCACCCACGTGGCACCCTCATGAATTTGCTCTCAGGTAGCAGGCTAAGTAACTGCACCCACATGATGTCATGCCTGTGAAAGGCTGAGAGTGGCATGCTGCAACTTGGTCTCCACGAATGATAGTACACAGAGAAAATCCATTAGCAAATACAGAAACAAGGTCCTGTCTAGAATGTTCTCCATCTGGCTCAGGGAGAAGCCAAAGAAGCCATGGTTTCCGAGCTGCCTCCTGGGTGTGACATACGGGGTGATACTCTGCACCCCTGTGTCTCCACTCATCATTACGGTCACCCGGCAAGACCACGTTAGAGAATCGCTGTGCGTCCACTGCAGCTCTGCTGAGCTCAGAATCAGGCCCCAGTTGGCAGCTGAGCTGGAAGGAACAGCTGGATCTGTTCGCACTCCAAGGCCCAACTTCTTTTACGCTGCCATGATGTTAGAGAAGAAAGACGTTTCCCTTTGTGATCAGAGGAACTCTGGGGTAATTTATTTTTGAAAATAACTGTTGTGTTTTGTTTTGTTTTTGTTTTTTTGGTTTGGGGGCCAGCCCGCGCTACGCTCAGGCTCCGTTCTCAAGGATCCCTTGGGGCAGTGCGGAGGGGACCACATGTAGTGCTGGGAATCAAACCAGGGTGGGCTGTGTGCAGGGCAAGCACTTCGCCCTCTGTAGCATCTCTCCAGCGCCTAGTGGGCCTTTCAAAGCAGCGGCCAGTGGTGACAGCACCCTTGAGCAACCTAGCTCGGCAGCCTGAGAACTTGCAGGGGTTCCAGGCTACGCACACGCTTCCCTCCGCAAACCTGGACATCTGGTTCCAAGCAGTTTCAAGAATGCCATGTGGGGGACATAAATCTCGGATGAGCTTCAGAATTCTAAGAGAGGCCAGCTTCCCATTGAGAGCCCCCCCCCCCTTCCAGGGGTCTTCCTCCCTGCAGGCTGCCCACTGCACAGCGGTATGGGCAGGATATATTTAGAACACTGGATGACCCAAGTCCTCCCGGTCACTCGTCATGTCACAGAAAAGTGACACTGGTGGAGCGGAAGCAAGCAGAAAGAATGAAGAAACTTTAGAGTCCAGGTCAGATGATTCCATGGGGCCCCCGGGTCTCAGTTTGCACATCTGCCAAATGGAGCTGGGTGATCAAATCTCTGGGGGTGAGGAGGATTAAAGATATAAGGTAGAGAGAGTCGAATGCACAGTAACTGGCTCACTGGAGGCTCTTAATTACTGCGGCACAATGGAACTTTGAACAGGCTCTTCTCTTACTTATTCAGGAATATTGCGTTTGCAGAATAAGTCCCAAGCATAAGGTTAACTTTAAGTGCTGAGTCGGAGGCAGAAAGGCACTCTCTGAAGGGCTTACGGAATCATTCCAACAGCCTGACAAGATTATTGTTATTATTGTTATTGTTACTCATGGAGCAGTAGCACAGCGACTAGGGCATTTGCCTTGCACATGGACAACCCAGGTTCGATTCTTCCGCCCCGCTTGGAGAGCCCGGCAGAGTATCAAGAGTATCTCGCCCCCATGGTAGAGCCTGGCAAGCTACCTGTGGCATATTCGATATGCCAAAAACAGTAACAAGTCTCATAATGGAGACGTTCCTGGTGCCCGCTTGAGCAAATCGATGAACAACGGGATGACAGTGCTGCAGTGCTATTGTTATTATTGTTATTTAGATTATTGGCACTCTAACAATGACAAGAATGACACTGTAATGACACTCCAATGATGTCGATGAGACAACTACGGTGCTAAGGAAACATGTCCCAGTGGGTTTTCTAACTAAGCAGGGTGTCTGGCTGGCCATGAGCACTGTTCTGTTGGGAGAGAACCCTTGGGAACCAAGAGACTCCCCAGGCCACTCCTTGGAAACAGTTCCTGGGAAGATTCTCATTTATCAGAGGCCTCTGATGGAAACTCTCAGGATCGGCGAAAGGCCTGGGACACTGACACCAGTCTCTTCGGGCAAACGTCCCGCCTATCTCAAGACTTCTTGAGTTTGCGCCAAGTGTGTGGAGCCCACTCGGAAAACAAAGCCTTCCTAATGGCTGGGGTGGGTGGACTCCGTAAACAGAGTTATGTGATAAAAGGATCCCTTGTGTGGTTATCTCCTTGAATAATGATCTGGAGCTTCTTGTCCAAAAGGAAATGTTGGAGCCGTATTTTTGTAGTTATGTTAGAATAACACCATATATTTATAGAGCGCCGGGCAATTTTCAAAGAGCTTTCCCAATTATCCCCCCAGCAGAACCTCGCTGCAGGCTTGCAAAACCAGCAAGGCAACTGCTATTACCAACCCCACCTTTCAGGCAATGGGCTCACTCGGGCAGTCTCGGGACTTTGGAAGAAAGCAGAACAAGGCTCTCTTCCCCGAGTTTTGATTTTTCTGCCATAACACCCTGAACTTGTCATGCTTCCTAAGCATCAAAGGTTCACCTTCTTCAGTTGGGGGGTGATGACCTGCAAACTGATTTGGGGCAGGATCGATAAGCATTCCTGCAAAGCAGCGAGAACCACGCCTAGAGCTGACAATTACTAGTATTTTATTTTACGAAATCAGGGTTAAAAATGGGCCCACTCCCAGTGGTGCTCAGGACTTAGTCCTGGCTTGGTGCTCAAGGACCGCTCCTGGTGGTGCTCGGGGAAAGCATATTTGGTGCTGGGGACAGAACTGTCACATGCAAGGCCAGCGCCTCATCCCTGTACTATCTCTTTTGCTCTTTTGCCTGACTTGGGCCACTTGGCTTCTCAGGGCGACAGCAAGGTGCCTGGGGTCTCACCAGCTTCTGGCTCCATCCTGAGCAGTTCACCTTGTTGACATCAGTCTTCCCCAACAGAAAACCCAACTTTCGGGGCCAGAGCACTAGGACAGTAAATAGGGCACTTGCCTGGCACACAGCGAAGCAGGGTTCAATTCCCAGGACCCCTTGGGGTCTCCTCAGCCTGCCAGGGATGATTCCTGAATGCAGCACGAGGAGTCATCCCTGAGCACCACCAGGTCTGGCCCCAAAACAAAATGAAACAAACAAACAAACAAAAAAACAAAAAAACCAAGTTTCTATGAGGACAGAATCAGACGGAAGCAGGTCGGGTCTGAAAGAAATAGGGAGGCAGGTGTCCTAGAGTCTGACACTGTTGTCCTTGGCCTGAATGACAAAGGGTGGGGATGCCTCTGCTTTTACAGGAGAAACATGCAGACAATCACAGATGTACCTTCGAATCACTCCCACAATCAGACATCTTGTCCCTTTGCAGTTGGAGCACGAACGGTCTTTGGGATGCCCTGCCTGCAACTACCCTCTCCCCAAAACCTGGAGCTTTATGCTGAAAAGAACGGTGTTCGTGGGCAAACAGCTCCCCGGTGGGAAGGCAGGTACCTTTGAGGGGTATGTGGGTGCCCCTAGCCTGAAGCCAATGGGGCTGAGACCTTCGCACCGGAGGCAGGCAGCTCTGCCAGTCACCCCCCCGGGCTACACCAACATCCCACTTTCTAAGCTTCCCCTGGACCAACTGGGGAACTGGTGGAAGAATGGGAAAGGGAGAGAGGTAAAGAGAATCTAGGAGATGGCAGGGGGGTCAGCCCCCGACAACCTGACCTTCCACTACTGTACTTCCTTTCCAGGCAGTGATTTTCTAACTTGGTCCTCCAAGGCTAAACAAGGAACTGGCGTGGGCTTGGCTAGTGGACCTGGGGGGGAGGCCTGGCTCGTGGCAGAAGAGGAGGACCTGGGATGTGAATTCTCAGAGTTTCAAACCACTGTGTAGGGGCATCAGCACGGCGTGGGGGTCTCAGAGAGGGATGGTCATGGCTTCTCTCTAACAGAGAAGTGTCTGCACCAGGACCCCTCATTTCCCAAAGGGATGGTCCCCTCCCTTACTAACCTCAGCCTGGCCCTTCTTCCCATAAGCCTTCACGGAGTCATAGTAGACAAATGCAGGTCAGTGGGTGGTTGTGTTTTGCAAAGAAGGATCTTGGATGCACGGGCTGAGTTCTCATGCTCCCGAGATCATGGGACACTCTCATCCCGGACTCCGGGCCTTCCCTTCTCGAGTCATCAAGTTATGATCTTCCTGATACTCCCCATGCTAACTGGCAAGGAACTCTGGGCAGGGAAGTGAGCAATGATCTGTATCTGACTGCTTGTGTCTCCTTTCCGCACACCGTTTGGCCACTCCACGGTGGTATGCACGTTCCACCCACAGCGGCACTGCTAGGCAGAAGGAAGGCCTTCGTATCTGCTCACATATCCCAGATCACAAGCAGGCTTCAGTTCAGCCTCCAGAGGAAATGCCCGCTTGGTTCTGATGATTAAATTGAGGCTCAACGGGCATCCTCTAGTGCCCTTTGCTGGTGGATAAGATGGCAACGAAGAGAGTGGAGAACATCATTTGCATTTGCCATGAATTTGCTACCTACACACTTGTTTGAGTTCTAGAACAATTCCAAGCAGCTTGATAATAGTGCCGGCTCTATTTCCCTGGGGAGGAAATTCAGTGAAGACAGGAAGATTCTCAGAACTGCAGAATGGAGGCCGACTTGCTGGTTTTGTTCGCTTCCTCTTTTGAAGGGTCCCAAGCATAATACTCCCAAATGGTTGCCCAAAGGGAGGGGGGAGAAGATACTGAGAGGCTATCTTCTTCAGGAGTCCTAATCTAGAAATTTCTCCTAAATGCGGAAAAGGTGGCCTTCTAGAACCACAGTTTGACAGGAGATTCTATCTATTATCTGGCATGGTGTTGTCACATTAAGGAATGCACTGTACTGTCAAGTGGTGAATATCTACTTCTTTTCCTGAATCAATACAGGAATTTAGATTTGTTTTTTTTGAGGGGGGAGCAGGGGGGCACACTCGACTGTATTCAGGGCTTTCTCCTGTTCCTGAGCTCGGGGATCGTCCCGGTGTTACTCAGAGGACCGTCTGAGCTGCGAGGGATCAAACCTGGGTCAGCTAGGCGCAAGCACTATCTCTCCCGCACCAGGAATTTGAATTTTTTTTTTCTGTAGAGCACTATGCTTTCCCCTTCAGCATCTCCCATTTTCTGAAATCACAGAGTCATGCGTGATCTGCTCTGGCAGCAGAGGAGAGAGTGCGGAGGGCACTGGGGACCTCAGTGTAATCATTTCAAGCTCAACACGTTCCCTGCCCTGTGATTCCTTTCCTCCGTAAATAGGAGAGTTCGGCAAGCCCACTTTCTAGAACTCACACGCTTCATGAAGTTACTCTGGTCAACTCCACCCCGTGTGCACTGTGTCCATGCTCCTTAACTTCGGAATGCAAGTCTCAACGCGCCACAGGACTGTAAATGCCTGTAGGGCAAAGTCTCTCCCCTATACGTGTTTGGGAAGCCATATAAAATACATTTGGGGGGGGGGGAAATTCCACCACGCCATTAGCCCAGTGGATGATCCAAAATAGTTTCAAAGGCGCAAACATACGCCAGCAAGCCGAGATTTACGCTTTCGCCCTTCAAACACTCTCTGAATGAGCAATTCAGCTTACACTGTGGAGGAGGGTGAGATGCTGGAGGTGGGCTTGCAGTGGAAGCATCTCTTCCCACCTTCCCCCACAGCTCCCGCAGGCTGGGAAGGACCCGCACCAAGAAAACATACCCAGGACTGACACCCCAGTGGATATGATTGCACCAACCCCAGACAGGGCCGGGGGACCTCAAGGCCAAGGAGAAGTTACATAAGGCTCTGAAATTTGCTTTGGCACCAAGTGAGGACCCGGTGGCACCGCTCTGTGTGTGTTCGGCAATTTTAGCATCCCATGATTTTTCTGTTTTATACTTTCGGGCATGAACTAGAAAGAATTCCACATCACTAAGGGCTTAACTGGTAGAGGGCTGACCCCAAAGTAAACTTTATGCCAGAGAGCTCATTCGGGCGGCAATCTAGGCCATGTTGTGTTGTCAACTCCTTTTTCGAAACGCTGAAGATCTTTTATTTGATGAATTTCAATTACCTGACTCTTTCTAAAGTAGATACAGCAAGAAAGTGGGGTTTTGGTTTTTCGTGGTTTTGTCTTTAGTTTTTGGACCACGCTCAGGGGTGCTCAGGTCTTACTCCTGGCTCTGTGCTCCTGGTGGGGGTTGGGAGACCCTACGTGGTGTCAGGACCTGGGCTGGCCACGTGCATGGTGAGCACCCTACCTGCTATACAACTGCTCCGGCCCCGAGAGGGTGTGAGTGTATGGAATCCTCTCTAGCCCAATGCTAACAGGATTTAATGTATTGCATTGACAGTATTGCAGTACTGCAAATATGAAATTAATCTGAATACCCAGGAGACGTGTCTAGCCTGAGGGGAATCAGACTGCTTGCCTCAAATCTGTCTCTGTCGTCTTCTCTCTTCTACACGACTTGGTTTTCCTGTTCATTAGCCTCCCCACAGGAAATGAAACCAGTAAGCTGGGTCATCATTGAACAGTTCTGACAAATTGCCCACTGGACTAAAAAGATATTTAAGTTATGCATGGCTAAGTCTGCTACAGATAAATAAGAGATAAACAGGGAGAGACCGTAAGATTTCAGCATAAATCTGCTTTAAAACATTGATACCAGTGCTATAATTTGTCTTCATTAAACCACTTTACATGTGACCCACCAATGATTTGTGCCATCGTCAACGTGTTAAAAGATTATAAAATATGATGCAATGAGGTGAGACGGCATTCTCGAGGGCGCACAGTCAGAGGCAGAGCTGGGACTTGAACCCATGCAGGTAGGCTCCCTGATACAAGGATTCAGGACCAACAAAAAGACTGAGAAAGTAAGAGGGTACGTGTCTAGGAAGAGTCATGACCACATTTAAGATGACTATTCAATGCTGGTAATAGAAGATTCCAGAAATTAAGGTTTCTCCCTCTAGCTGAAAGAGCATTCCCACCAAACCTTCTGTAGACCTAAATTATGTAGAACAAAGGAACAAATACCTTTTTTCCCCTTTTTCTCTCTTCTTCCCTCCCCTTTCTTTTTTAAATTTTATTTTTCATAAAGTCGTTCACAATAATTTATTACATTCAATATTTCAACACCAATCCCACCATCACTGCACCTTCCCACCACCACTATTTTAAATTTTCCCACCGCCACTCAAGCCTGCCCTGCAGGCAGATGCTAGATCATTTTTTTGTATTGTGTGTTATAAATAGCATGAGATGTCACGCAACCGCAAAAGCAACCATGTGCTCCTGGTATTCTAAAAGTTTAAATTATTGGGGTCTGGAAATATCTTTGCAGCAAGCAGCTCGGTTCTGAGATTCATCTGTGAGTCTCTGGATCACGGCCATTAAAGCATTTAAATGGCATCCGGGGGCAGTTCGTGGGCCTGACAGCCAGGACCCCAAAGGGATGAAATGGGAAGGAGCGACCCACCCCCAATCCCTTGCACCCTGGCTTTTTCAGCCACTGTTCCAGCATACCTGGGTTTTCCATTGGGTACTGGGGGTTTGTGGCCACGGGGATTCATAACAAATACCATTTTATGCCACACCCAGAGGTGCTCAAGGCTGACTCCCGGCGCTGCACTCAGGAGTTACTTCGGGGACCCTATGAGATGCCAGGGATCGAACTCATGTCATCCTGTGCAAGGTAAGTGCTTTATCCACTGTACTGTATCTCCTGCCCTCCTATAATTACCATTAATTTACACACGGAAAAAAGTTTTGAGCTCTCCCAAAAGTTTTGAGCTCTCCTCCGAAAGTGTGGAGAGGGGCCTTGAGCACGGCTGTGGCTGGGTTCCGGAGGTCTTCGACTTTGGGGGCTCTGCTTGAGGCGGGGAGGGAAACTCAACCCACCCCCTCCGAGGGAGCCCGCAGCCTAGTAAAGTTAGTTTGAATATTTCCATTATTTCCACTTTGCTGATAGTGAAACACAGGCAGGAGAGCAGAGAGGCTTTCTCAGGAAAGATTCCAGTCCAGCTCTGAACTCCTCGAGCTCAGCACAAATCACCACACTCATCTCAACGCTCCACAAACAGCAAGGAGGCACCTTTGGCCTTCGCAGATTCTGTTCCCAACTATTTTTTTTTCCTTCCATATTTCCCGTAAAAAAGAATCCACTATTTCTACTCAAATAGCTCTCGCCTTCACTTTGGCAATCCTATTCGGTGTTATAAATGGAACACACCAGACGCAAGTTTCATTTAATAAATTAAACAGAACAACAGGGAACTAGAATGTTCATCTGTGTGACCCCCAGGGTCTCCGTTGGGAGCAGAAACATCTCTCCTCTCCCCGGAAGAGACATGCACCCCAGGCAGGTCAGGAATGAATATGGAGCCCAAGGCACCTTTCCTTCCTATGTCATTCTCACTGTCATCCCGTTGCTCAATGATTTGTTCGAGCGGGCACTAGTAACGTCTCTCATTGTGAGACTTATGACTATCATTTACCCAAGCGTCCTCGTCTTTGCACCCTGAGATTCATCTGAGACTCTAGTGAAAATACAGATAATGAGAGCAGAATTCTAGGGTGAAGGATTAGTCTGGAGTGAAGTCCAGCAACTAGCTTCCTTTGGGAGGACAGGGGCTTCTGCTAAGGAGGTCCAGGGGAACTTCCCAGTAGTTCTTGGCCCAACCGGACCTGTAGTTCAATGTAGGGACAGGAAGGTTTGGTGCTGGTCCATTCAATGGTGTTGGTCATTATTGGGGCACTCCAACAGTGCTCATGGACCTCCCCCTCCTCACCAGAGCTACACCTGATGATGCTACGGCCACTGTGAGGTGTCAGGGATCAAACTGGTTTTGGTTACCTGCCAGGCAAGCTTTAAATCCTGTCCTAACTCTGGTCCCCAGAAACTGGCCTTTTTGGACAAACATCCAGCACATCCCTTGCTGATATTCCTTAAATCCTGTGTCCAGAAATCAGACGCCAGGGTATTGGGGGCCGTATGGCTTCTCTTTAGCCTAACACTCTCCATAAAAACTGAGAACAAATATCAATGCAATTCGGAGCCAGTATAACAAAGCTGAAGTGAGTCCGAGGACTCTTCGCTGGAATCGTATTTGCTCTCTGTCCTCCTGCTCCTGAGTGCGAAAGAGGCCGGGGCCGGCCCTCGCTTCTCCCTGCGCCTGGGCAGATATTCCAGGGCTAGAAGTTCACTCTCTGCAGGCAACACATCATCATGGTGGAACTTCCCAATGAGGCCAAGTCATAAATACGCCCCCGGGCAGCGCAGGGGAGCGTTTGATCTGGGTCCCGATGATCGTTGCCTGTCATTTGCTCAACCTCATTCGTCACCATAAAGACGAGGAGTTGAATCAGCGAGCCAGCGCCAGCACGGGGGTCACTGGGCAGGAGAGAGAGTCCGCAGTCTCTGGACGGCTGCAGAGAAAGCGAGGCAGGCCAAGAGGGCAGGGGGCAAGAGGGGGAAGCTGAGCACTGCCAGGCCGGACAGGCTGCAGGGAAGGAGACCCCACTTCTGGGTCTCATGAGGGAAAGGAGGGAGAAAAGAGGGGACCTGGCCCCTCCCCCACACTGGCCTCCTGTTTTGGAAGCAGGTGATAGTGGGCTATAGGCTCAGCTTAAGACTCGACATTAGGGCTGGCGCAATAGCACAGTATGTAGGGCATTTTCCTGGCACATTGCCGACCTGGGTTTGATTCCCAGCAAACCAAGCACCGCCAGGACTAATCCCTGAGCATCGCCCGGTCTGACCCAAAAAGCCAAAAAAAAAAAAAAAAAGATTCGCCACTCTAGAGCAAGAGACGCCCCATCAGCCATTTAGTCCTTTGATCTTGTTTTAAAAACCCAACAAGCTGCCAACACTGAATCTAAAGAAATCGGACAAGTGAGCCTAGACGATCAGATTTCCCAGAAGAAGAAAAGGAAAATCTCCCAGCACTGGGCCACATTACCCAGTGGCCACAGTCAGGGGCATTTCCGCTGGAGACTGTGGAAGCCCACTAGTCCACGGAGCCAGCCCGCTCGGCCACACGCCCATGCTGCTGGCACCTGAATGCGCAAGCTCTGTGCAACCAACCCCTCTCCCAAGTCAAACAGAAAATGCCATTAGCACGTTATCTTCCTTCCTCCACAAACATCTCTGCTTGTCAGGGCCCACGACCTCACTCTTAGAGGTGCCACACACCAAGGCTGACAGAACAAAGAGATGTACTGTCAAGCTGGGCCTGGCACGGGGGTGGGGCGGAGGGGGGCGGGTTGGGGGAAAGGGACCGGGGCAGTGACCTCCAGAAGGCGCCAAGGGCATGAGGGTTGGCGTTTGACTCGGCTTTGTTATCTTCCAGCAAATCACTCGGCCTCCCTGGGCCTGGGCTTCTTGATGAGGGAAGAAAGGACGGCCAGAATGGCGAGGACTGACACAGACGACAAGAATGGCTGACACGATAACCTCGGGAGGTTATCTCAAGGGTTAAACTGTCCATGAAGAACCGAGGTGCAGAGAAATACCCTCACAGGACAACGATGACGTTAGAAAGGGAGTCACTCTAGCAGCCAGGCTGGGGGTCGGGCGGGAGGGGGGGAAATTGATTAACCTGGAGGCAATCTAGTGCAGAGAAGGAAGAGGTGAGGGGGGAAGGGCTCTGACAAAGCTATAGCGTGGAAACGGGCTTTCAACTGAGCACAGAGACTCGGGATTAGAGCTGACTGAGAGGGGTGAGAACATTCTGAAAAAGAAAAAAGAGTAAGAATGGGAGCGGATGCAACAGGAAGGTGGGTGGCCCAGAACATGGAGTGGGGCCCATCCGGGGGAGGCTAAGGATGCCAAGAGGGGTATCTCCCCATCCAGGGGAGGCAAGATACCAAGGTCACCTGTAGACACTGCCTGCTCACTCCTTTCACTCCTATCCATCGGATACATAAAAGGAGATGACTCCAGAGATATCAACCCCACCCCTACCCAACAGGATGTGATTTCAGTGTACACACACACACACACACACACACACACACACACACACACACACACGAGACCCTCCCTGACCCTCCCTATTAAAAGCACTCCCATTAGAACATTCACATTGGGCTTTAAATCAACCTAAAGCCATGATCTTTAAACTTGGCCCAACTATGACAAGATTTATGAAACCCTTTCATGTGGGGTTTTGCGGATGATTTACAGACACATACATACATAAAGCCTGCGAGGAGATGAAAGAACGGGTAGATTTCTACATCTGAAACTGGAGGAGCAGCACCGCCCGCCCTGGCACTCGGTGAGGAAAGCATCCTCCTATCACTTGGAGTCAATATTTGCTGGATTATTTAACATTTTGAAAATACGAGTGCAAACTTGGTGCTTATCGTGGTGCCAAGCCCTGTTCTGTGTTTTAATATGTGAACTCCCTTAATGCTTCCCAGCAGTCCTGGGGGTGTGGAAGAGGGAGATTTTTGCTATCCTGGATTTAGAGCTGAGGAAAATGAGGGAGAGAGACAGTTTTCAGTAAATGGCCCAAGGTCAGACACCTCAGTGCCTGGCAACAAGTGTGGAACCAGAGCCCATTTTTATTTTTATTTTATTTTATTATTTTTCCCCCTTTTTATCAATTCACCGTGAGATACAATTACAAAGCTTTCATGTTTGAGCTTCAGTCATACAATCATCAAACACCCATCCCTTCACCAGTGCACATCTTCCACCACCAAAATCCCCAGTATTGCCGCTCCCCCCTCCCCCACACACACCCCATTCCAACTCTTCCCCTGTCTGTGTTGCACACAATTTCCCCCCCATACACTTTCTCTTCTTTGGTTACATTTGATATTTCGACACCAGTCTCACCACCACTCAAACCTGCCGAAAAGGCAATGCTGGACGATTTGTTTTGTATTGCTTGTTATGGATAGAATATAATGTCCAGGAAATTCTGTGTCGTTCTCTTCCAGGAGCTTTAGTTTATAGCCTCCAGAACTTGGCCATTGATGAGATTACACGGCGCCAGGGGCAGTTTGTGGGTGTGACTGCCAAGTTACTGAAAAACTGGGGACCTGGGGGAAGGAGGCCCAGTCCCAATCCAAGCAGACTTGAACATCTCAGTCACGGGTTCCCACGTATCTGGATTTTCCTGCCAGTCCGCTCTCAGATGAGGTTCGTCTTGTCTTTGGTGAGGCAGAGCCCATTTTTATTTATATTTATATTTTTTAATTAGTGAGTCACCGTGAGGGTACAGTTACAAATTTACCCATCTTCATGCCTGTGTTTCCCTCATACAATGTTTGAGAACCCATCCCTCCACCAGTGTCCATTCTCCACCACCAATGAACCCACTATCCCTCCTAAGAGCCCATTTTTAAACCACTGTTATCGACACCTTTACCTGGGCACATCTGGGAGGGAGGGGGGATGCCCATAGAGAGCTTGGGAAGGGCTCACCCCATCTGGATGGCCTGGATCCCCAGTCAACAGAGACCAGAGTGCGAGGGAGAGGAAGACTCCCGAGCATCAATGATTCTGGCCCCAGACCTCTCTTCTGCCTTTGAGAACCAGAGAGACATCCCTGGGCTGAGCAAGGCCATGTCTGGCGTTCACCTAGGCAGGCAGTGAGAATGGGGGCAGCGGCGGTGACCCCGTAAACAGAGTGTAAGGCAGGCAGGATCTCCCATCACCCCCACTGCCATCCTCCACTCTGTGCTCAGAAACAGGTTCCTTATCTTCCCCTGGACCTGCGTGTGCTCATCTGAGCAATGGGAGCGTCGCTACTCACCGCAAGGACTGCACAGTGTGGAGGAAATCATGCCAGTCCACAGAGTAGCTGCCATGGGTGGGCATATAAGAAGCTCGGCAAGGGTATGAGCCTTTATTCTTACTCGGGCGTCCCCCTCTTTCTGCTGGGACTCTTACCCGGGGACTCAGTGTGTGCCCAGTTTCCTGGTTCCATCCCTGGTACCACCTGGTCCCTTGAGCACTGGGAGTCAGCACCAAGAAGAGACTAATCCCTGAGCACCACTGGGTGTGGCCCCCAAACTGAAACAAAGATGAAACAGTCCTTGTCAGGGAAGAGTTATGCCCTGGGGTTTTGGCCAAACAAGGACCAAGAGAAGAAAACGCTTTCTTTTTATAGTCGAGACCTCATATGAAGGGGGCAGAGTACGAGCACAGTGGCTAGGGCTCTCGCCTTGCATACGGCCAACCTGGGGTTCAATGCCCAGTACCAACTATGGTCCCCAAGCCATGCTGAGAGTGATCGCTGAGCTTAGAGCTAGGAGTAAGCCCTGAGTACTGCTGGGTGTGGCCAAAAATTTGGGATTTTTTGGTTTTTTTTTTGCTTTTTGGGTCACACCTGCCTATGCACAGAGGTTACTCCTGGCTCTGCACTCAGGAATTACCCCTGGCAGTGTTCAGGGGACCATATGGGATGCTGGGATTTGAACCTGGGTCGGCCGCGTGCAAGGCAAATGCCCTACCCGCTGTGCTATCACTCCAGCCCCCCCCAAAAAAATTTGTTTTAAAGAAGAAAAGGTGTGTGGGGGTAGGAGGAGGGGAAAGAAGACCTCATATTAAGCCCAAGTAAACACAATTTAGAGAATGTTTTTAATCATCAGTTTTTCATCAATACTAAGTACCTGGGTACCAGTAATGTCTCCATTGGAGACTGGAGCGACAGCACAGCAGGTAGGGTGTTTGCCTTGCATGCGGCTGACCCGGGTTCGATTCTGCTGTCCCTCTCAGAGGGCCCAGCAAATTACTGAGAGTATCCCGCTCACACAGCAGAGCCTGGCAAGCTACCCGTGGCGTATTCAATATGCCAGAAACAGTAACAACAAGTCTCACAATGGAGACGTTACTGGTGCCCGCTCAAGCAAATCAATGAACAACGGGACAACAGGACTACTAAGTACCCACCATTTCCTGGTATTGACCTAGATCTAGAAATCCAATCCGGGCTAACCCCCACCCTCACAGAGCCCAGGCACCTAATGGAAGGGACAAAGCAAGCAGTTGTGTCAAGAGTGAGAAGGGAGTGGACAGTAGGACCATGGGAATGAAAAATGAAAGTGCCCGATCCAGCCCGGGGAATCTGAGGAAGATTTCCCAACAAAGTAACGTCTGACTCTTGACCTACATCAGAGGTTCCCGAACTTACTTGACCCATGGCCTCTTTCCTGGGGAAAATGAGCTCTTCACCCGTGAAAACTACCTTTTTTCTATACAAACAGAAAATACTTCCCGAATTTTACCCAACGCTCCTAACTGCCCCCGTCATCCTTTCAGCACCTCTGGCCCAAGAAACAGCATTTCTCACTCTGAGACTCACTCGTCAAGGGCCAAGAGAGATGAAGTAAAGAGTGGAGAAGGAGGGGGCAAGGGAGAACATTCTAGACAGAATGGTTAGTGGGTGTAAGGACATTGAGGGGCTGAGAAGAGAGGGGAAAGGACACATCTTATAAAGAAGGCGATTGCTTAGTGGGGAAACTGGATGGTTAGAGGAAGGAGCAGGGCAGGTGGACTGTGCCGGGGCTGGGTCATGTGTTCTGAGGACAGTGGGGAGTCGCGAAGGGGGGCCAGGCAGAGAAATGAGGTGAGCAGAATCAAATCAAGAAAGTCATCTTGGGCTGGAGCGATAGCACAGCGGGTAGGGTGTTTGCCTTGCACACGGCCGACCTGGGTTCGATTCCCAGCATCCCATATGGTCCCCTGAGCACCGTCAGTAGTAGTTCCGGAGTGTGGAACCAGGAGTAACACCTGTGCATTGCCAGGTATGACCCCAAAAGGCAAAGAAAAAGGAAGGAAGGAAGGAAGGAAGGAAGGAAGGAAGGAAGGAAGGAAGGAAGGAAGGAAGGAAGGAAGGAAGGAAGGAAGGAGAGAAAGAAAGAAAGAAAGAAAGAAAGAAAGAAAGAAAGAAAGAAAGAAAGAAAGAAAGAAAGAAAGAAAGAAAGAAAGAAAGAAAGAAAGAAAGAAAGAAAGAAAGAAAGAAAGAAAGAATGAGACATCTGTCCTCATGTCTGGCTGTGCAGTAAGTGCTGGAAAAAAGAGATGAGTGCAAGTGGGTTGCTGATGGGGGTGAGGGCAGGAAGAGGAGAGCAAAGAGGAGGACCAGTTAAGGTGATGATGAGATTCGCTAGCCAGTGAGGACACTATGAATCCCATCTCAGGCAGAAATTGTTCTTTCTTAGCATCCATTCTAATGGTGCTATTCCTTGAGCCTGGGGACTTCTTATACTTATTCCCCAAACCGGATACAGAATACAATTATATCTACTGGCTTTACTCTTTTTTTTTTTTTTTTTTTTGCTTTTTAGGGCACACCCGGCAATGCACAGGGGTTACTCCTGGCTCTGCATTCAGGAATTACTCCTGGCGGTGTTCAGGGGACCATATGGGATGCTGGGAATCGAACCTGGGTTGGCCGCGTGCAAGGCAAACGCCCTACCGGCTGTGCTATCACTCCAGTCCTGGCTTCACTACTCTTAAATGACCGGACTAACCATTCACCACCACCCCTGCCCACACACACACACACACACACACACACACAAAAGCTTACATTTTGCCAGTGGTTCCCGATATGGCAAGCCCTAATCTCAGTTCTTACGGTAATTTAGTTACTGGGACATCCACTAAATCCACACCAGTCGCCTTAAGAACTAATTCCAGAAAACCCCAAATCAATTAGGGTCAAAGGGCAAAGGCTCAGAAGGGTTCTGAACCCAGTTTGATGAGCACCTAAGAAGCACCCGTGGTTACAACCATCGCCCTGTAACCAAGCTCATGGAAACACAAGGTGACGAAGAAAGAAGGATGGGAGGAGGTCCTATGGAAACTTGCCGTCACCTGGCAGCAGGAGGAGACAAGTGTGAAGTCAGACTCCAGCAGCACAACTGGCACAAGGTTGGCCATTCTCCCCCCGGGAGATTAACCTTACAACCCACCAGCCAAGCTCCTCCACCGACACGGAAACAGAATCTGATTCACCTGAAACAACATTCTCTTATTTCTCAATGGGGAGCTCACGAGAGGCCATCAGGCACGTATCAATAACCCATACTGAAAGAGGGGCCAAGGAGGGGCCAAATTAGGACGGTCTGGTAAGAAGGGAGGGCAGTGTCCCTTAAAGACAAGAATACAAGTGGGGCTGAACTTGACGGGTAGGGTACCCTTAGAGACTCTGATTAAAACTCCTCCGCACACCCACCCAAAGCAAATTCTGGTGATGCGAATGGTATTGGAGGGATACCATGTGTGCATGGAAAGTATGGTTCACAGCATCGCAAATCTTGGGATCTCCATGGAAGTGGTTTTAATAATGCTGCAAAATCGAAGCTACAGGATTAACCATCAGAAAGAAAAGAAAGGAAGTTCAAAAGGAAAGAAGGAAGGAAGGACAGAGGAAGGAAAGATGGGAGGGAGGAAGAGAGAGAGAGACAAGAGACAGAGGAGACAAGGGTGGAGAGAGAGATGGGGGAACAGAGAGAGAAAGAGATAATGAGAGAGAAAGAGGGGGCTGGAGCAATAGCGTAGCGGGTAGGGCGTTTGCCTTGCACGTGGCCAACCCAGGTTCGATTCCCAGCACCCCACATGGTCCCCTGAGCACCGGCAGACCGGCAGGGGTAATTCCGGAGTGCAGAGCCAGGATTAACCCCTGTGCATTGCCAGGTGTGACCCAAAAAGAAAAAAAAAAAGAAGAGAGAGAGAGAGAGAGAGAGAGAGAGAGAGAGAGAGAGAGAGAGAGAGAGAGAGAGAGAGAGAGAGAGAGAGAGAGAGAGAGAGAGGAGAAATTCCTCCCAGGGGCCAGAGAAGTCATATACCACTTAAGGCACTTGCCTTGCATGTGACTAACCCAGGCTTGATCCCTGGCATCCCATAAGGTTCCCCAAACCCCACTAGGAATGGTCCTTGAGCAAAGAGCCCGGAGTAAGCCAGGTAGGACCTCAAACCCAAACATGTAAATGAAACTAGGTGAGAATAAAAGCCCCCCCCACCCCCCGCCTCCCGGACCAGCTAACATTCAGAAGTTATCCTAGAGCATTCGCCTCCCCCTGGAACAGCCAGCAGGAAGTTGGACAACCCCAGGCTTCTCTCTGGCGCTATGGCAAACACAAAGACTGTGACAGGAGGGACTGGTCCCCTGGAAAGCCAGGCCTGCACGAACACGCCAGACGCGGATGTGCCCTGCAGAGGGGAAGCCCAGCAGGTGCTGGACATGCACAGCTGACAGTCAATGGGCGGGAGGCCGGGAAGGGAAGGGACGGCTCGGGGCGCGAGTCTCCCCTCCCTCCGCGCCCTGCGTCTGTCTACCTGACTTCCATGGGACCTAACCGGTTCTGACCACCTCCGAGGCCTTGCCGGCATGAAGATGACATTGGTAACCGATCATGGGTGACGGGCACTCAGCGTGGCTCCTCTGCCCAGCCCTGCACTCAAGTTTCACCTCCTGCGCAGGACCTAGTCCCCCACCCCCAACAATCCGGGGGGGTTTCCTATGGGGAAGAGTCACGTCAACACTCCACAGAGAACAAACGTAGATGAGATGTTTCGAGGCCTCAGCACACGCCCGTGGGGAGGGGCAGGAGGGGGAGATGGACGCAGCCACTCGTCCGTGGGGCTCCAAAGCGCCCCCCCCTCCACGTCAGTCATTGCTCTAACTACTGCTCTCACTCTAGCTCCTTTGTCACCTTCTGAACCCACACCCCAGTCTCCAAAAGGAAATATCTTCCGACAGCACAGCAGATAGGGTGTTTGCCCTCTACGCGGCTGACCCGGGTTTGATTCCTCCGGCCCTCTTGGGAGAGCCCGGCAAGCTACCGAGAGTATCCCGCCCTCACGGCAGAGCCTGGCGAGCTCCCCGTGGCGTACTGGATATGCCCAAAACAGTCACAACAAGTCCTCACAATGGTGCCCGCTCGAGGAAATCAGTGAACAACAGGATGACAGTGACAGTGACAGTGCTACACGCAAGTGAGTCTCACAAAATGGAATGCCTGGGCACAGGAGGGGGAACTTTGTTTTCCTTTTCTTTTAGGGACTGTAACTTACAGCACTGACCATGGCAGGGTCTCCTGCAAAAACCGTTTCCACACCACACCCGCCACCGGAGTCAGCATCCCTCCACCCCCACATACCCCTCTGTCTCCCCTACAGTGAGACGTTTCCTAGCCAAGATCAGTTTCCAGTTTCTGTTGCCTTTGAGTATCCGATATTCCTTTCCGATGTAACTTTGTATCCCACATACAAGGGAGATCATGCTGTGTCTGCCCCTCTCCTTCTGACTCTCTCCACTCAGCATGCTATTCTCTAGATCTATCCACGGAGCTGCAAATTGCCTGATTTCATCTTTTCTTATTAAGGAGTAGCGGGTAGAGCTTTAAATTCCTTTTGAACTCACGAGTTAGGTGAAATCCCAATGCCCCCAATTGGGAGATGGCATCTCTGCAGGTAATTAGAGGTCAAATCCCCCTAATTTGCATGAGCATCCTTATCTACGAGTCCCGGGAGCTTGCTCGCCCCTCTGCCACAGGGGCCCACGGTGAAATGACAGTCCTCTCTGACACGGAAGACAGGCGACCCACAGCCAAGCCCCCCTTGTGCTTCCATCCTCCTCTTCCTCCTCTCCAGGACCCTGGGATGAAGTGCATGAAGACCCCTGGATTATAATGACTGAGAAAACACAGTATGAAACCACCTTTGAAATGCATCCAATTCTCAGGACTGAGGCACGGCACTGGGGACAGAGTTCTTGAGCTGCACTTAGGAGAAATTTAGGGGTTTGGTTTCTGGTACAGCAAAAATTACAATCTGTGCGGCCAATTGGCTCAAAAAGGTTCTGTGAGTTGGGTATGTTCCTAAACAAACGTCATGTGCGAGAGAATGTTCTATACGGGAACAGTGTTGCTGAAGTTTCCAAACAACACCAGAATATCCGGCCAGAACCAGTCCCTCTTGCCAGGGAGAAACAAGTGTCCACATTAAGACGCTTACGCAAGGATAGAGCAGTCTCCCTGAAAACCTCAGGCTGACAGGAATGTCCTGTGCAACGGGATTTAGGGCCTTGCTAGGCAAAAGTTTTCTTCTGTTTTTAATTTTATTTAAACACCATGCTTTATAAAATTTTTCGTGGGGCTGGAGTGATAGCACAGAGGGTCGGGCGTTGGCCTTGCACGTGGCCGACCCAGGTTCGATTCCCAGCATCCCATATGGTCCCCTGTGCACCACCAGGAGTGATTCCTGAATGCAAAGTCAGGAGTAGTTCCTGAGCATTGCCAGGTGTGACCCAAAAAGAAAAAAGAAAAAAAGAAATATAAAATTTTTCATAACATGGTTGTTTCGGTCTCACAATGGTCTCACAATGGAGACGTTACTGGTGCCTGCTCAAGGGAATCAATGAACAACGGGACGACAGTGCGACAGTGCTGCAGACTCCTTTTTCCATCTCCCGCCTGAGCCAGAGTTTCCCCCTCCCCCCCCCCCAATACCTAAGCTGGGAGCCCACATCTCCAGGAGTGCAGCTGCCTGCGGGTAGCCAGGAACTGCTGGTCCCCGCGCTGTGAAGCCCGTGTCTTTCACAAGGCTGCTCGAAGGGCCTGCACCCCATTTTGCACACGCTCCTTTTGCATAAGTCCCCTTGCACATGTCCCTCCCCCCCACCCCCATACTCAAGGAACCTCCTGGAAGAACTCAGATCCACCTCCAACTCTCACTAGCAGCAAGAGAAGGCTGGGAAGAGACGGGGTAGGAAAAGGCCAGAGAGGAAGAAAGGAATGAGGCAGCTGATCGGATGCTGATTCAGTTCTCGGGGGCCTCAAATTGCTCAGCGTCTGAGGGTCCCTAAAATATCTGAAAGTTGCTGGGCTATGTTCATTCATCTCTTTTTTTTGTTTGTTTGTTTATGTTTGGCTTGGGGAGCTTGAACCCGGGTCAGCTAAGAGCAAGGCAAGCACCTCCAGCCTTGTGCTATCTCCCCCGCCTTTCTCCTCTTTCCTTAAACATTTTTCCAGGCCTTTCCCTCCAGTGCAATCTCCAATCCCCTCTCTTCATTTCGAAACCGCCTCACGTGCCAAGCCCGATTCTCCTAATAATAAACACTTCCCCTCCAATCCCGAATCCTTTGCGTATTTCTTAGAAAAACGAAACTTCAGCAATAAACAGAGAGGCCGGGGGTTCAAGGGTTTCAGCGTGTCTTTGGAGGGCGAACAGAGGGCCCCGTTTCTCGGCAGGAATGTTAATCACCCCAGCACAGCCACGCAGCAGCAGCGCACACGTAGACCACGTGTCTGGGCAAACCTCAGTGACAAATGGCACCGAGCGCTCGGGCACCTCTTTCCACAAAACAGAGCTCCAGGCTCCACACAAGGATTAGCACCCCCGACCTGTGAGCATTTAAAAATAAACCATTACAGAAAGACCAGCATTTTATTCAAGTGACTGATGGGAGGGGGGAATCTCACGAATGCCTTCAGCTCCGCACACGAGGTCCTTCTCCCTCGGGGACCCGGACCACAGAGGCGTCGGGCAGCTGAGCCGGGCCGTGATTCCAGGCAAGCTCCGGGCTTTGAAGAAGCAGGAAGAGGCCTGCACTCTGCGGAGCAACATGAAGGTCTCTCATTGCCCAGCGAGGTCCCCAACCAGGACACGCCCACCTGCCTTTCACGCCGTTGTTCATCCACTAGACAAAAAGGGAACAGGTTTTTTTTTTTTTTTTTTTTAGCTTTTAGGGTCACACCCCCAATGATGCTCAGGGTCTGAGTCACAGAACCCAGGTGCAGCCAGGCTTGGCCATGCCTCTGGGCATCAGCCAATGAGAGGCGCAGACCAGTGAGACGGGCCACGTCATGTCAGTGCCTCACGGACACGTGCCTCGTTTGTGCCTGGGATGCAACGTGATGGCTGTAGCTCCGGCATCCACATTGGAGGCCTGAGGCTGGAGACTGGATGCTATGAGTGTGGCCTGTGTAGAGGAGCAGAAAAGACAGGAGGAGTCTAATGACTTCATAGAACCACCACGAAGGCCTAGACCACTGGCCTCCCAGACTTCAAATTGTGACAGCTAGTCTACTCGGGTTTATACACACTGAGCATGACTGGCCTTTTCCTCTGGACAAAGAGAAGCAACACCGGTTCATCTGGGACCAGGTGTTTCCGTCTCAGGACATTTGCACAGTGCTGTGCCCTTGCTTCTGCTCCTCCCCCTGGGAGCAGGATCTTGCCATGGTTTGGTGCAAACGGTCAAGTCAAGGATTCGAAACACCAAGGAGGAGAGGGTCCAGCTGGGACAGCCACAGGGCAGGAGGCTTCCACCTGGGAGGCTGCTGCTAGTGCCAAACACTTTAACAAAGGAAGAGCGGTGAAGATACAGGCATGAAGGATCGGCCAGAGGGTTACTTGCATAGCACTGTTGCACTGTCTTCCCGTTCTTCATTGATTTGCTCGAGTGGGCCCCAGTAACGTTTCCATGGTGAGACTTGTTGTTACTGTTTTTGGCATATCAAATATGCCACAGGGAGCTTGTCAGGCTCTGCTGTGCGGGCGGGATACTCTCGGTAGCTTGCCGGGCTCTCCGAGAGGGATGGAGGAATTGAACCCGGGTCGGGTCGGGTGCGTGCAAGGCAAATGCACCACCCGCTGTGCTATTGCTGGGGAAAATGCAAGGCGAGTTTGTGCTTGGGGTCCCTGGGGGCTGGTCCCATCACTCCTCTGGCCTGTCAGGGATGACCTTCGTCTCTGGAGGCTGAGAATGACTTTCCCATCCTCTCTATTTCTTCAGAACCTGGCCGACCGTTCCCTTCTTCTGTGTTGTTGGGCCCCTGTTTATTTGTTTGCTCCCTCCAGCAGTGCTCAGGCAGCCTGGGCCCCTCCCAAGACTCTTGACCATCCGGGCTGGCACTTCCATGTGAGGGCCTGGTACTGCTCAAACCAGGCCCAGTGCAGTGTCTTCCTTGACACATTGCCACCGGTGCGTACCACCGGTGGCACTCACATTCTGATGCGGTTGAACTAACATAAACTGCAGCACCGGCCTCCACAGGTGAAGGTCCCGCGTGCTTATCCTTGCAGAGGCTCCCCAGAGCAGCCCAGCCCAGCTCCGCACCGCGCATGCTCTCGGCTGGCGGGTCTCTCCAGGGCCACCGCAGACAGGAGCCCTGGCACGCCACAGCCGCCTCAGCTCCTGAAGCCACAACAGACAGGGCTGCCCCCTCTCCTCAGACAAAGGCTCGGCTTGCACCGCTCTGGAGAGATCCTTCTGGAAGCCTCTTGGGCCCGGGCCTGGCTTCCTGGCTCCTGAGATAAACCTCAACCATGGTTTCCTGAGGGGTGGGACTTAGCAAGCCAGGGGCCGGTGGGGTTCTCACAGGGTCGTGTGAGCCCCCTGCAAACACCCCCGCAGGGGTGGTGACAGAGAGAGCCTGTGACTCCAGACATGCAGGAGCTTTGAATGCTAAGTCGCTCTTCTAAATAAAACAGGGGAGAGGGTGGGCGCACCAGAGCGAGGGCAGGAGCGTGAGAAGGTCCCTGTCCCCCCACCCCCCCCAGCCCCCAACCAGGTCTGTGCAGGATGGAGCCGGGGCCCCGCTCACTCCCAGTCCTGAGGGAAGGCTGGAATTTTGGCACTTTTTTAGTTTCCCTCCAAAAGAAGGGGGGGGGGGGGGAATAAAAAGAACCACCCAAACAGGAAGCCCGCTGGATTTATTTCCCCCGCTTTTGATTTACGCTCTCATTCAGGCTCACCATCGCTGTTTTTAAATTAATATTTTAGCTGTCTGTCCAGAGGGGGGAAAAAAAAGGAGGGATGACTTATCTGTTTTTAAAAAGAAAATAAGTCCAAAGGGCAAAGAATCTGCCCCCACTGAAATGATTCTCTTTAGAATCGCTATAAATAAACTGTCTGATTCAAAACCCAGATAAGATTATCTGAGAGAGATGAGAGCCCGCCCCCAACCTCCCCCCCAAAAAAAAAACTGCCAGAGAAATTAATTTATGCCTACATTAGCAAACTCCCTAAAAGGATTAGTTCTTTTCAGTGAAGGATTTTTTTTGTGTCTTTAAAAGCCTCTTCCCAATTAAAATAAAGTAAAATGTCTATCTGTAAACCCTTCAGACATGTGAACTTAAATTCACTTAACCTGGCTGGCCTCTGGGGTTCCACCCTCTTCCGAGGTCTCTCTGACAGCCAACCCTCTCCAGGGGCAGCCTGCCCACTGTGGTCACTTCTCTCCGCTGTCCCCGGAACATCCGGACTTGGCCAGCCCCGCCGCCCACTCCTGAGAACAGGTCCCAGGAAGCCAGTTCCCCGGGGCTCTGCAGAACGGGACACGTTTGTCCACTGCTCCGACCCGCCCTCTCCACTGGCCTGCCTGGCTTGCAGCTCTAGCCACGACATTTCCATAAACTTTCTTGGGTCCCTCCACGGCGACAACAGATGTTCCGACTCAAATTCAACTCATGACTCCTGTCACACTCATTTACCCCGAGATCTGACCCCTCCTCAAGTCTTCACTTGATACTGCCCGCGATGAAAACTGCCGGCTGCCCCTGCTCCAAAGAGAACAACAGAAAGCGTGTGGCTTCCTGAAAGAATGATGCTATTTCCCAGGATCCCTTGCAGCCAAGGGTGACCAGAGACCAGGGTGGGCCAACAGAACTTGAGAATGGGCACTGGGTGTGGCATGCTTGGAATCCGTCTTGGCCCACACCAATGAAAGAGGACGGATTTGGTTTTGTTTTGCTTTTTTTTTTTTTTTGAGTTTTTTTTTTCTTTTTTGGGTCACACCCGGTGATACACAGGGGTTACTCCTGGCTCCTGCACTCAGGAATTACTCCTGGCAGTGCTAGGGAGACCATATGGGATGCCGGGGATTGAACCCAGGTCAGCCGAGTGCAAGGCAAACGCCCTACCCGCTGTGCTATCGCGCTGGCCCCAAGGACAGATTTGTTTTGTTGTTGTTGTTGTTTTGCTTCTTGGGTCACACCCGGTGATGCTCAGGGCTGACTCCTGGCTCTGCACTCAGGAGTTACTCCTGGCGGTATTTGGTGGGGTGCCATATGGGATACTGGGAATTGAACCCGGGTTGGCCACGTGCAAGGCAAACACCCTACCCTCTGTGCTATTGCTCCAGCCCCTGAAGAGGACAGATTGCAAAGGTGCAGTGACAAGATCAGAATCTGGAACGCGGAGGACTTCCACTCTGATTTTCCCCTGTAAAAGGCACTGTTATTTGGGGGTCTTTGTTGAAGCAGCTACACTTATGTCCTGACAGCACTCTTCACAATGATGACTATTACACCAACACATCTGCTCAGCTCAGGCCTCAACCTCCTGGGTCCCACTGTACGCCCCAAGTCTAGAGATCATCTCCATCTGGCCAAAGACTCAATCCAAGCTGTGGCTTCTTCCCTCCAAGTTTGCTGTTAACTCATTAACTTAGATGAGAGGACAACGGGTTTCATGTTTTCTGTGCGAAAATCTTCCAGGAAGCCACACCCTCCCTTCAAGTCTCAAGTGTCCTACTTGAAGTGGCCTTTGAAGCTTCTCAAAACTCTCTCCTGCTTGGGCAGTCCCCAGCGTCTTTCTCAGGAAGGCCCCCACTCCGTGGAGACAAGTCTGTACTACCATGTGACCACTTCCTGCCCCCATAGTTCCTCATAGGCTGCATCTTCTCAGCACCATCATTGAAGGACACCAGGAAGGTGCCAAGTCCTGGGTGGGGCAGGGCCACGCTGTTCCTAATCACCCTGACCAATAAGGGAGGTGGCGAAGTTGGTGGTGTACAGTTAAGGAAACCCAGGAGACTCAGGGAGCAAAGGCAGGAAGGGACGAACTAGGATCTGAACTCAGGAATATCCAAGCTCTATTCTGCCATCTGCACCCTGAAGCACTCAACAGACGCTGCTGTATGGATGAGCGAGTGAGTGAGTGAATGCCTTTCCAACTTTGTCAACTTCCTGCATCGCAGCTTCCCTTGTATTCTCCCATGACTGACGCTAAGGCCCCACCATTTTCTATTGAACATGAATAGAAACCCCTTCGTCAGATGCCATCCTCCTAAAACCATGGGGTCTGTATGCAAAGATCTCAGCAAGATCTGGACACATACCTTGGTGTGAAATTACTGAATCCTATGGCGACTCTTGAGCACCTTAAGAAACTTGCATACTGGTTTCCCAAGAGGATAGAGCTATCCTTCAAAGCAAGCTGTGGGAGGCTTCCACCCCCTCCCCAAAGCTACTCCCAAGGAAATAACAAGCACAGGATAGGCCTGGCTCGCTACCTCTGAAACAAATCCCATCTTGTATGACCCCTATTGCTTCCACCCCATGACCTCGTCCCGAAATGTTCCTAGACAGAAATTCTGGAGTCACCACGCATTTTACCTGTGGCACCCAGGAATCCACACTGTAAATAGCAAATTCCTTGGCCACGGTTCAGGACAGATGTACCTGTGCAACCTCTGGGGCCCAGGAGGCTGCCACACAGAGACTCAGCTCCAGTCTGTGCTCACCTGCAACCCAACCTGCCCATGGGTCCATGGCAGCACCACAGCTGCACAACTATCTCTCTCTGCTGCGTTCTGCCCACTTTTCCAGATCATTCCAGCCCAACTTCAAGCTAGTTCCGATATGTGATGCTTAACTGTCCCTGAGATTTCTTGTGTAGGCATGTTCAAAGACTCCCCACTGCTTTGGGGATGGTATCCAAATTCATTACTGGGGTCCTTTATGACTGAATTTCTAGAACCTTCTTTAAAAGTTTTCAGCATAGATAGCCAACCGGCACTTGAGGGGGAAAAAAAAATCACTTATTGCCAGGGAAATGCAAATTCTAGAAGAGATAATGGCCCGTGCTTATGAGAATGGCATGTATCATTATCAGGAATAATAATGAGAATGGCATGTATCATTATCAGGAATAATAATGGCCATGGGAGTCTGGAGAGGAAGGACCCTTCTCATACTGTTGAAGGAATATCAATTGGTCTAGCCACTGTGGAATCAGTATGGAAGTTTCTTAAGGTGCTAAAGAGTTGCCACAGGATTCAGCGATTCCACACCTAGGCATGTATCCAGAGGCTATAAAAAATTAATGTGAAAAGATAAGCCTGCACACCTACGTTCACGGCAATGCTATGCACAAAGCCAAGATCTGGAAGCCATCCAACTGCCCAATGGCAGCTGAGTGTGAAAAGAAGGTGGCGTGTTGTGCATAAGGAAAAGATGAGATCTTGCCTTTTATGATAACATGGATAGTTAGAGAGTGGCAAGCTAAGTGAACTAACTCAGAAAAAGTCAAATGCCAGATGATCTCACTCCTGTGTGAAATACAAAGGAACAAAGCCAGGTAGCTGGCAAAACCAAACTCCAAACTAACCCCTGGATTTGGACAGCGAAACTGAGGTTGCCAAAGAGCGAGACCGTTGGGGCAGATAGAGAGGGGTCTCATAACCCAAGAGACTGTGGCGGGCCTGGTATAATCAGTATGTAAGTGAGTATGGGAGTTTCTTAGTGGTGGGCCTGGTGTAATCAGCATGGAAGTTTCTTAGTGGTGGGCCTGGTGTAATCAGCATGGAAGTTTCTCAGAGGTGGGCCTGGTGTAATCAGTTTGGATATCGGTATGAGAGTTTCTTAGTGGTGGGCCTGGTGTAACAACTGAGTTTTAAAGGGGTATGGTAAAGCATCCTTGAAACAGAATACACAGCAGAGCTACATAGATTTTTCAAAAGATGACACCCTGGGCCAGGGAGATGGTTCAGCAGGCTGAGCATGGACTTTGCATGCTTGAGGTCAGGGTTCAAGCTGTGTGATCCCACAAACATCTCCAGGAATGACCCTCAAACCACTGAGCCTCAAGTAGACCAACACTGCGGGGTGTGGTCCAAGAAACAAACCAAACAAGGTTTTCTTTAAAAAAAAAATTTTTTTTGAGCCACATCTGGCATTGCTCCTGGCTCTGTGCTCCAGAATCACTCCTGGTGGTGCTTAGTAGACCCAGTAGGATGCTGGGGATTGAACCCTGACAGAACCATGCAAGGCCAACAGCCTACCTGCTATAAAAAAAAAAAAATCTCTCCAGCCCCACTAAAGGAAGATTTCTATACTAATAAATATTCCGGAAGTTCCAACTTTTGGTGTTTTGCCTTTGCTGTTTCACTGCCTGGAATATTCTCTCCCTAGCTGATCCACTCTCTTACCTTCTCTGGATCTCAGCTCAAACGGATACGAGAGACCTTTCTCGCCCACCCCTAGCAGACCCCCCACTTCCTCCACGTGACCTGCTACTTTCCACTGCTGTCACCTAGAACCTTCTACTTATATTTCTTCAGTCTCAGTTTCTGTCCACTGGACTCGAAGTCCCATCTGTTTCTTTTCTTTGTTTCTGGGTGGTCAGTTCCTGCTACCCAACAATTAATGTTGGATACATGCATGGATGAATAAACCAGTGCACATGTGAGTATATGAATCTGGTACTGCGCTCCATCCTGAACACAGAATTCACCAACCTCATTAATTCGCCGACTTCATAAATTTTATTGTTTTGGTTCAGGTTCCTAGGGGATAAGATTCAGGTTTTGTGAGGCCTACAGCTTACATAGCGGAACAGGTGCATCTTCTAGAAAAATCACAAATACAAAAGTTGGGGGCCCAGAGATAGTTCCTAGGATAAAGTGCTGGACTTGCACATGGCCAATCCTGGTTCCATCCTCCTTGGCACTGCATTTGGTCCCCTCAGCACCGACAGGAGTGATTCCTGAGCACAGAGCCAGGAGTAAGCCCTAAGCACCACCAGGTATGACACCCTCCCCCCCCAAAAAAAATAACAAAAATTATTTCATTTAAATAAATAACAAAAATCTCCTAAGGCAGAGAGGCAGGAGTCACCCCTTCAGTGCACCCCAAATGTCCTCCCCCACCTGCCCTGTGCCGGGTCCACCTTCTTGGAGGGGCACTGGCCTTCCCAGCCAGGCCTCCCTTCCACCCTGACCCACTGAAGACGATACCACTTGACAGAGTCACCTCATGACCTGCCTGCTTCTTCCCAACCATGGTCTTCACTAATAATTCATCTCCTGGCCCAGTATCTTTCTTTGCCACCAGAGAGCCAGCCAGGACACCCAGCCTGGCCCAGCTCTGAGTGGGGCCTGGGTCAGCACCTGCCATGTAAATGGGCTCCTGTGAGCCTCTGGCTGTGTGTTCAACCTTCTCCATCAACCCAAGCAACACCGATGATTCAATCAGGGCAAAGGACCTTGGGAGTGAGCTATCCTCTCTCAGACTTCTTGTGACCTCTGGGTAAGGCAGCTGCGACCTTTGGATCACTAGCGACCAAGCCACCAGCCCACAGCTGAGTGCCTACGGGGTTATCTCTCAGGAAAAGAGCCCGGCAGATTATCTCGTGACCCTGCCTGGGACGGATGCGAGGTTAGAGCAGTTTCACTGAGGATCCTTGGAAGTTTGATGCGGCTCCTTCCCCACCAGCAGCTTGAGGGTAGCTGCTCCCACTACAATGTCAGCTCAGACAAAATTCCAGCTGCCATTTCTGCATCCTGCAGTTCCGGTCTCAGAGCTAACCTTCTGCAGGGCCGCATTCATTCGAAAGAAAGGCCTGCGGCTCCCCAAGGGCTGCCTCTTCCTGGGCCGTCCACTGCCATCTATGGTGGGGAGCGGGGTGAGGAGGGGTGCTGGCTTAGCGCCACTCAATCACAATGTCCCCAGGGCCCTGTGCTGTGTGTGTGTTAACAAGCACCCCCTGGGGACTCTGGTGCATAGCCAAGTTGGGAAGCTGCTCTGAGGATACTAAGAGATTCAGACAGTAGAGAAGGAATGTTCAAGATATTTGAAGCTCAAGGTCAAAAGAACTAGACTAACTCGGGGGTAAAAAATGTGTGCTCACCAATAATGCCAAATGAAATAAAAAAGACTTTTTTTTTTTTTTTTTTTTTTTTTGACTTTATGGGTCACACCTAGGGATGCACAGGAGTTACTCCTGGCTCATGCACTCAGGAATTACCCTTGGCGGTGCTCAGGGGACCACATGGGATGCTGGGAATCGAACCTGGGTTGGCTGCATAAAGGCAAACGCCCAACCCACTGTACTATCGCTCCACGCCCTTAAAAAAGACATTTTCACTGGCCTCATATAGACACATATAAACATTCTCTCCTCTCTCTCTCTCCCTCTCTCCCTCTCTCTCTCTCTCTCTCTGCTCTCTCTCTCTCTCTCTCTCTCTCTCTCTCTCTCTCTCTCTCTCTTCTCTCGTCTCTCTCTCTCTCTCTCTCTCTGCTCTCCCTCTCCCTCTCCACCAAATACAAACACACCACCACCACCACCACCACTCAGAGCATCTGCCAGATGGGGTATTCAAAGGGAAAATCAGAGAAGTTCTCAAATCCCCAGCTTCCCCCCTCTGAGAAACGTGACCTCTTCTGGGAAGCCCTTCGCAGCACTAGCTAGAACTGCAGGCGTGTCCCGAGAGCACTGTGCAGCCCGTGGGAAGAGGAGACGAAAGAGAACAGCCACACCCAATCAGAAAAGCCCGCCCCGAGCCCAGGCCAGCCGCTCCCCCATCCCCCCGCCCCCCTCCAAGACTCAGGGTCTCTACCCGCACATGGGCGTGATACCAGGAGGCAGCTCAGAGAGTGGGAGCACATGCCTCGGACAGACAAGGCCCCCAGTGAGAGCCCTGACTCCACGTGGCACTTCTCCCCAACACCCCCAGTGTAGCCCTGGGGGGCTCCAGCACAGCAAGGCCCAATGGCATCTCACTGCCAGACCCGAGCACTGAACCCTGAGACCCTCTGAGGCCCCTGTCGCCCACTAAGCCCTGCTTGGGGACCCCTCCCCCCCCGAGTGACTAAAACCAGGCCAGGCGTTTCCACCAGCCACGACAAGGAGGCTCCTCACCCTCCCGAGGGAAGCCAGGCTGTAGCCGTCCCCTCCCTTCTGGAACCTTCCCCCATGGCCTCGGCTCAGCCGCACTGTCTTCTCGCTGGAGTAGATAATCAGCGAAAATCACTTTGTAAAGCTGAACTTGGATCTGATTTCATTTTTGTTGGCTTTCCCCGCGCTCGCCTCTCCATGCTCCAGACGTGTCATACTCCCCTTTTCTCTCCAGAGGCCCCACTCGTGCCTTCACGGTTGGAAAGGGGGCGGGCGGTGCAGACCCGGATGAAATTGCACCCCACAGGCTCCGGCCCCGCGGGCCCCCAAGAGCTCCGGGCCAGGTGAGGGTCATTCACTCCCGCTCTCCAGAGGCAGTTACAATGAGTTACAATGTTGCACGAGTTACAATGTGACGGGGAGAATCCCTTCCTAGGGCACTTGTTGCCCTGTGACTCCTGCCGGCACGGCTGACTCCTGGGGAAGGCCTTCCCGACAAAGGGCCAGAACGAGGAGGAGGTGGCCACTAAATCACAGAGAAATATCTGGCATTTCAGGTGCGACCGTCTCTGGGAGACTGGGCTCTCCGGGAGACTCGGCTAGGCATGGCGGAAAAAAGCATTCTACTCGCGCCCGGGGTAGAGACCCGGGGTAATGTCCTCGCCTCCCGCGTGTGAGGCCCTGGGTTTTTTGGGGTTTTTTTGGTTTTTTTTTTGCTTTTTGGATCACACCCGGCGATGCTCAGGGGTTACTCCTGGCTTTGCACTCAGGAATCACTCCTGGCGGTGCTCAAGGGACCATGTGGGATGCTGGGAACTGAACCCGGGTCGGTCGCGCATGCAAGGCAAACGCCCTCCCCGCTGTGCTATCGCTCCGGCCCCCATGTGAGGCCCTGGTTTTGGTCCCGGATGATGAGAATGACAGTAAAAGCAAGCGAAATATCTCTTCTTTCCATTGGGCTCAGGGTCCGAGGACATGATTCCCAGATATCTGCTTGTGCTGCGCTCAGGGCATTGCCAGGGATGGAGACCTGGGGTGATACTATCTCTCTGGCCTCGTGATCTCCAAATGTGACCTGGGAGTAAAAATATTTGCGGGCAAACGCTCGCTGTGTGCGTCATCACTGATTCTGCGCGATTCTGCACCCTCTTCCAAAACACACATCCAACAGAAACGTTCCTAGGATGAGCTCAAACTCAACGGAGGAGGAGGAATGTCTTTCTCTGAGTGGTGATCTTTGGACCAACCCAGGGTTCCTGGGGTGTGAGCACGGTAGCCAAGCCGGGTCCGGCACGGAGTCCCTGCGATCTTAATCCCAACACAGTCTATTCTTTGTTTTATCGTAGCGCTGCTGGGAGGATTAAAATGAGCAGAGTTAGGATGGAACAACAGTACAGCAAGTAAGGCGCCTGCCTGCCTTACACGCACCCACTGGGTTTGACCCCCTGCACCACATACAGTCCCCTGGTCCCACCAAGAGTGATTCCTGAGTGCGGAGCCAGGAGTAAGCCCTGAGCACTGCTGGGTTGCTGGATGTGGTCACGAAACCAAAATAAAGAAATGAATTCAATAAAATAATGTTATCAATGGATGTTGATCATTTCTATGGGTGGGTGGGTGGTGAGGGGGTCAGACGGAGCCACGCTCAGGAAGCGGTGTTGGCTCTTTGCTCAGCAGTGACCCCTGGCGGCAGCCAGGAAACCCATATGGGTGCGCCAGGGATCAAAAAAGTGGCACGGGCAACATTGCCAGACACAGATGTGACTTGACCTCTGTCCTCTCCCTCGGATGATGGTCACTTCCCAACTCTATCTGTTCCCTCCATTCCGGAGGAAGACTGAGTGTCCTGAGCCGTGCTGGTGGCCGACATGCTTCTTCACCATCGGTATCAGGTATCCGCAGGGCCAAGGGTACAAGCCCCCGGTGGGAATCAGGTTCACCACTGTAACAGATGCAGGTAGGACTGATTGTGTAAATCTTCTTCTTTTGACCCCCGTAAGACTTTCCTAGCTGAGGGGTCAGTGCAGCCAGGTCTCAGCTGCTCCCCTCCTCACTGGCAGCTGTCCAGATCCGAGGGGAGAAGCTGGTGTGTGCACCGCAGCGTGCGGACAAGTCCTGGGGCCCTGGCGCAGACCCCACGCCGCTGTCCAGTGTCTCCCAGTTTGGGCGGGAATGCTTTATGACTCAAGGCTGTTTTCCTTGGCAGGGGCAACCCCCCATTAGATGCAATTTCTTCCCCGACACTCCAGAAAATTGTTGGACGTCTGTGTTCTCTGGAAGGACTGTCCGTGGAGGTCAGAACGGAAACGACGGCTCTAAGAATGTTCGCAGGAGCGCAGAGGGGAGGTACGAGCCCCAAGCTAAATAGTTCGTCCACACTCCCCCCCCCCCAAGTCTGCCAGCATGATGATTAACAAGCCGGGCTGCCCCCTCGGGAGACTGGACGGGGGGGGTGGGGTCCAGCTCCTGGGACGGTCGCTCCCGGGCCAACGTGGGCAGCACGAGTGTTTAGTCTACCCCAGTATTTACTCAGGACGCCTATCGCTGTGGAACCGAGACGGCTGTCTGAGAGGGGACCGCCGTGTGCCCCCTGGGGCATGGCACGCCAAGGGCACCCCCTTCCTTTACTGGGTTCCTCACCCAGCCCGACGAGCTCCCGTGCCAGGGGAGACGTCAGCGGCTCACTCGAGGTCATCTCAGGCAAGTGTGCACCCCCAAAGTCAAAACACACAAACTCACTCATCCAGGTGACCAGGCTGGGGGAGCCCTCACTACCACCTTTGGGTCCAGACACTGCTTGGCACCCGCTACCTCCACCCACACACCAAGCTGAGGCGTGCAGCCAGACGTTCTAACTGTCCTCTTTGGGGACCGTAGACCTGCTTTGATTGCTAAAGAGTTCTGATGTGCAAAAAACAAAAAAACACAAAACAGCTAAAACTCAGGCTTTGCACCCCAATTTGAGCCTCAAGACCATCAAAGTCACACCCTGCTCTCCTGGCCCTGCAAACACAGTGGAAACCAGACTCTCCAAGGAAGACTTGTGGAGGGACATGACAAGAACAGCCATGGGCTCAATGACGAGATGCTGGAGTTTGAGTACATTTGACGTAGGGCCACTTCGGGTCAAAGTTAGAGCCCAGATGCACAACAACAGCAACCACAAAGTTAAACCGGCATGAGAGTAAAGGACTGCCAGGAAGTCCTAGAAATAATTTGTACCTGGAATTTCTCTCACCACACAGATGCACCCCACGCCAGGGGTCCCAGGGCAGTGAGGCAGAGAGCGGGGAGCTGTCTCGGGAGAGGAGGCCGAGTGTTAGAGCACGACACTCTGGGGGACAAGCGAGAGCCTGGAGTCCCAGTCTGCAGCCATACGGCAGCCACCAGATAAGGGAGCATGTCCCACGAAAGGCTCAGGACATCGTGCCGGGGCAGAGAGCTCAAGTGGCCAAGAGTGATCCTGGTGTTTGCAAGACCCTGAGTTCAACCCCCAGCACCGCGTGGTCACCCAAAGGGCTGCTGGCGTGGCCTCTCTACACTTTCTTAAGACCACGTGACAGAAGATGATGCCCCAAAGCTGACGAGGGCAAAGGGAGAAGCTGAGGGCACTCTAGAGAGACAGCCAAAAGCTGAGCAAGAGGGAGATGTGGACAGAGCAAGAACGGGGTGATTCTGTTCTCCCACCTGGACCTAGAGGCCGCCCAGGGTTCTAGAGCACAGAGATCCAAATATGAGCACCAGGTGACAATTTGAGTTTTGTCTGTTAACTATACTTTTTTTTTTAATCTTTCTCTTTTCCCTTCCCTTGTTATTATAAAGACTGGAGGTCACAAATTTGATTATGGTGCTCACACACTTGGGATGCAGTACTCACAAGAGGCGACAGACTTCAGCTGAGGTGCTCCCACATACTTGGGGGTGGGACTATACACAGTGCTTGTGGGGTCAGGGGCCCCAGAGAAGGCTGCCATTGCTGCCTGGACCACTCTCGGCATGTGGGGGGGCGGGGTACCAGGGAGCAAACTCGCGGCAGATGCTTTGTCACTAACCCACTTCCCTCAGGCCGCCTATGATTGATTTTCTTGTCTATTGAAGCCCAAGAACCTCTGGGGCGACTTCTCTGTAATTCACTTGAAATGGCTGCAATCTGTTTCGAGAATCATGGGGTGAAATTGCCGATAGACAGGCCTACTAGTTCCAGGAGCCGGAATGTGGGAGATAATGTCGGGCTCCACCACTCCCTGTGAGCGAGGGGCCCAATATGTTCGGGATGAGGCCAGCCCCGGCGGAGAGGGGGGTGGATGCAGCAGGAGGAAAGGGTGGGAGAGTGGAGACGAGGATCCCAGAGCCGTCGGGAGACGCAACCTGGAAGGAGAGGGAAGGAACATCAAAGCTTGGGCAAGCTCCGCTTCCCAGAAATGTGCCGTCTTGTGTTTTTCAAACTACAAGTCAGCACTCATTAGCAGATCATTAAATCAACGCTGGGGCTCCCTGCCAGCTGGGAGAGGGAGAAAATGAAAGAACACAGTTAAAGTGCAGTGACGAGAAAAGCAGCAGAGATAGAAGCAGGAGTCGCAGGTAGCAGGGGAGGGCACAGGGCCCTCCGAGCTCTGTCTGAACGTGACAAGAGTCTATTTATGTCTCGGGGGCATGCGCGCCACGATGGCTTGTTTTCAAGGTTAGAGTCAACTCCAGCCTGAAGTCCACTGAAAGCCGCTGTCCTATCCACAGGCCCCCTGGTGACACCCTTTGAAAGTCTCGGCCGGAAGGGCCTTCTCTGATCTCAGGCCTGACAGTCTCACGTCTTGCGACAGGGAGATGGCTCCTGGACAACCCTCAACCTTGACTCCAAAATAGACCCTCCAGGAAGAGAAAAGTTACAATACCCCACAGGGCCGACACTGTTGGGATTTTGCTTCCATGATCCTGAGGGTAAGGAGGGACCCCTGGTGACAGGCTGAGCGACCCTAGATAATGTCACCTTATGCACATCACATCCCCGAGGGAAAAGGTGAGGACCCCAGCGAAGAGTCCTCACTTTTCAGCTTTCCAGAAGGGGAAAGGAAGGAAAGAGGCAATTAGAGAGAGTCAGCCAAGCCACGCCTTGAGGCCCAAAGGCAGAGCTGGGGCTGGCCTGAGCCCTGACCGACCAGGGTCCCATCCTCCCCACCTTTACCCAACACCTTTCCATTGCAAACCAGGCTCTCCAGGGGAGGCCAGCCCTGAACAGCTAAAAAATCTCAGCATTCCTTTGCACAGTCCTTCTCGGAAATGAGTCAACCGGCTCAAGGCCCTCCTGACTGCAATAGCGGAGCCGACCACTTAAGTCAAATCAAGCTATTTGATGGGGGCCAAGCGAGCTATTGATACTAGTTTGCCCGTCTCCAAGGAACAAAAACACTGAAAGGCCAGGGCTTAAAATGAATGAAAATGTAGCCAATGTACAATCAAATGAAAACGCTGTGGGCCCGGGGCCAGGGATTATCCGCCAGTTGGATCTCTTTCAGCACCCTAAATTTAACCAGCTGTGATGCTCTCTTGCTCTTCTCTCTCTCTCTCTCTCCCTCTCTCTCTCCCTGCATCCCTTCTCTCCTCCCCCTCCCTCTTCTAAGTATCATCTTTTTCAACCTTCTGAAAGGAAAAGATTTTCCTTTTAATGGGAAATCTGTGTTTCATCATAAAGATGGAACACAGCGTGCCGGGTTAGCCGTCCCCTGGGAAGGAGGTTCTTTGTGTGCTCTATGCTTGGGCATAAAAGACTCACATTCCAGCCAGTTTTATTTCAGGCCTGATGGACAGGAAGCCTATCTGTGGAATTTAAGGGAAAATCGCATCTCCATTCTCAACATATTAATAATCCTTACATTTGCAGATGGCTGCGCTGCTTTCACTGGTCAATGCCGTCATGAACTCTCCAGGCTGTTTCAAAACGCAATGAATCAACAGGCGTGTGGCCATGTGTGGCGTGGTGAGGGGTGTGGGGGGACCTCAGGCATTGACAGTGGTCATGGCTCACCGGGATTCGAGGTATCCCCTTTTCCCTTTATGTTTCCCTGTATTGTTAGAGCTCGGCCGCTGTAATGAGTGATCTAGCTCTTTGCTAAGAGAATCTGCAGAGGGGCTGGAGTGATAGCACAGCGGGTAGGGCATTTGCCTTGCGCACACGGCTGACCCGGGTTCGATTCCCAGCATCCCATATGGTTCCCCCAAGCACTGCCAGGAGTTGATTCCTGAGTGCATGAGCCAGGAGTAACCCCGGTGCATCGCAGGGTGTGACCTCAAAGAAAAAATAAAATAATAATAAAACAAAAAATAAATAAAAGCAACTGCAGAGTCACAAGTGACAAGTGCAAAGCAGAAATGACTCTCCCTGCAATCAAATCTCAGGGACCAAGTCTCTGTTACTATCTCTCACCAGCTGTGTGGGGCACCCTGGTGAGAGGTGTCCACTCCAGCCCGTTGGGGATCTCACTGGACTTGTGCCTGGTCAATGGCACAACTACCCGTGACTTTATTTCCTATCCTGCAGCAGTGGAAAGCAGCATGCCAAGGACAGAACACCCACTCTGGGGACAGACGGAAGAGAATGGGGGGAGAATGTTTCCTTTCTGCGCAAACAAAATCTTTGTCAACCTTCTGAAAGGAAGAGATTTTCCCCCTTGTCACTTCAAAGTTACTTAGACACTTGAATGTTCTCCCTTCATGCAATAAATGATAATTATGAGTCATGATACGAGTCGTCAGTTAATGTTATAGGTGGCAATCAGATTGTCATATAAATATATATCAAATGCCACCTGGACCCGCTTAACTTATACAAAGTTCGGTCAATTCTATAGCAATTAAAACATAATGCTTTACATAACATTATACTGCAGTATTCTAACTATTCCAAAATAAAGAACCACATTCAAGGAAAACTTAATACCACTAAGCCCTTTCATCTAATCCAGAAGCCACATTCCAATTTTAATAATTATCTCAATAATGCTCTTATTTGCATTTTTGTTCTCTGGTACACATATAGTCTAGGCTCACTAATTGCATAGAGAGGTCTTGTCTGTTCCCAATTCAACTTGATGATCTTCATCCTTTGTCTTTTGGGACAATGACTTGTGAAGATCACAGGTCAGTGGCTTGGTAGAATGTTCTCTGTTGGGCTTTGCCTGGCATTTCCTTCTGGTCATGCATTCCGAGCCAGAAAGCCACACCCGTGAGATCATGCCTACTCAGTGACACACCTGGATTGAAACAAACAGATGTGCTATGGTATCTGACTGCTTCTCCTTCGTGGCATCTCCATCACCTGGCCAAAGGGCCCATTTGCACCCCAGAATTGTCATTTGTGTACTCAAGTCAGCAAGTGATTTTTGGAGAAACACTTTAAGACCACACAAATAATCTGTTCTTTATCAAACTGCACCTACCTCTGGGTTGAACACCCATTGGTGACTCTTTCCTTAACAACTCTAGTGTTGAAAGCCGGTGATGTTACAAACCCATCACATCCTCTATGGATTAGCACCCTAACAGTGCTGGCAAAATCTCTTCCCTGTCTCTATCTTGCTATCCATCCACCCATCTATCCACCCATCCATCCACCCATCCATCCCCGAATGGATTCAAGCATTTCCGTTCCATTACTGTCCATGTTAATTTTACCATTCAAAATTCCCAACAGCTACTCAGCAGAAAAGCCACAAGCTAGTTCTTCCACCTTCATGACCTCAAAAATCATGCTTACTTACTTTCTGGCACAGTGAAAGGCCTCAGCTTAATTTATACGTTTTCTGTCCGGACAATGGAATAGGTCTTTCTCACCCTCCCCCCACCCCACCCCAGGATCCCTGATCTTTGTAGTGGGCCATGATGTATCTGACACTTTCCATTCTTAGCCTGGCACAGTTATTGAATGAGTGACTGGAGGAATACAAATCTGTCTCCCCCCGGGACTCATGAATCACTGAAGAGACAGAAAATTGTCACCTGGCACCTCCTAAAAGATGGATAGCTCAGAACACAACCTTGAACCACACAGTGCACACAACCCCATCCCAAACTTCCCTTTGCACTCACGCTTCGTCTATAAAAGGAGCGCAGATGCCCAACTGGGGCTGGTGCAGAAATGAATAGGAGAAGGGAATCTCCTTAATCCTCAGAGGTCCTTGCAGCAGTGCTGTTACAGGAGAAAGGCTTAGGGCAGAGATCCAATTCACCAACTCAAAACACACAGGAAAGGGACGAGGAAACATTTAGTACTAATCTATTTTCCTCTATGCAGATGTACAGTATTGTGTGCTCAAGGTCACACAGCCAGTGAACTGTAGATTCGGATACAAACCCAGAACCATCCGTCTCCTCCAATCAGAAACTCTTAAATACACAGAACCGGTTGGATAAATTTTGCTTCATTTCTATCTTTAATTTTTAACCTAATATACTTTTCTCAATAATTTTTCCAATTTTCAGACACATTTCTGGACAAACAGCATTCCCTCGCATTTTCACCTTGAACTTCCTCTCAATTTCAAGAGAGGAGATAGTTCACTCTTCAGTTGAAAACCTAATGTACTACACCTTCATAAAAAATAAGCATAACCCGCCCTAAAATTTTCATACATAAGTATTCTCTAACTTTCCAGCACTGGGGTAATCCCTAGACTCTTTAAAAATACTAATACTTCTGGCCCCAGATAGCTCCATTAACTGTTCTGTAGATGAGGTGAATACTGGGATAAAAGCTCTCCCAGATGAGTCTGATCACAGAAAAACTAGAAGCACTGCCAGACACAATGAAAATAAAACAAAAATGGCACTCGTGCCTCAAATCTCCATGGAGTCAGAGGTGTTCTGGAAATTAATCAGATTCCTTTTCCTTCAGACAACGACCCAGGGTATGGTAGAAAATGACATTAGAGCTGAAAATCTTCCTTCATAACTGTCTAAACTTTAAACAAAATAAAACACAATGAAGACAAAAGAGGAAAACTTAAAAGCTAGTTTAGTGAAAGATGTGATTAAAATTATGAACCTAATTAGATTTTATGAAACAGTAATTCAATCTACACTTACAGAGCCATACAGCACGAGGCAGTGTGGGAGGCTCTGAGAATAAGGAGACACACTGGGGTCACTCGGGAATCTTGAGTAAAAAGACAATGACCACAAATGATGCCAGAAAAGTCAGTATAGGTATAGGGACTCTGCAAGCATTGATGCAGGTACATACCCTGAGATCAATATTTTCACAGAGAGAAAAATCACAGACAAGTCTGAGAGAAGAGGGAGTTAGGACATGGGGGAGATAATAAGTGCTGGTTCGAGGCTTTGGGCAGAAGAGGACTGTGGTAGACCAGTTGTCCATCTTCTGATGTTTGATCAATACTTTCTAAATGTATTTCAAGGCAACCAGAACTACTTAACCACCAGAAAAGACACTACAGTGACTTATGATACAAATAAACATCTTGATAAAGCCATCACAAGTCATAATTATCCAAAGTAGAAAATGCATTTAGGACATCAAACCTTCTCAACAACAGTGTATCAAAGCTTAGCTACTCTACCTTTCTATGTGCTCGGAATACTTACGTAAGCTCACTATGCACTCCTCTGAGAGCAAAATCTAAAAACAGAGTTGAAGACATAGTACAGGGTTAAGGTACTTCTGTGGTTGAACTGGGTTCAATCCCTAGTACCACACGGTCCCTTAAGCATTACTGAATGCAGCCCTGAAGGCCCCAACATTCCCAGCACCCTGGGTCTAAGTAGCACTGCATTCTTGGTCCTGGTATTGAATCACCCTCCTGAGTACCACTTGGAGAACCTCGAACGCCTTCCTCTGCACAAAAATCTTAAAACAACGAGTCCGTCAAAGGCAGATACTTATTGTTGAATATAGAGCTGATTGTTCTGTCTGGAGGGAAGAAAAGAATTCAGAAAGCCGCCAAGCCCGGGGTGTCTCTCACTTTGGAGTGCCCCTTTCTTTCTCATTGTGATAAGCCCGGGCAGGAAACGAATAGATTATCAACGCTGTGTGATCATGTCTTTGGAACAAATTGATTTTTTTCACTTCTTAGGAGACAATAGCAGATCAGCTGGCAGGCATAGGTCGTGTTTTCCATCACCACTCACGACACAAAGGACATCCCATGGGAAGGCCGTGACAGCAACCCTTCCTCCGGGATGCTCACTTTCAAGCCTTTCGACTGTCACTCCCAATCAGCAGGTAATGACACTGGAATCCAGGGACAATGGACAGGGACTTTCCCCTTTGATGCCGGCTAATCTCCCTGGCACTGTCCCAGCTATGCCAACGACACCCCACTGGCATTGGTTTCCCCGCGTCTTTAAATTTCACAGGACTCGTCTTCCTTTTGCTCTCAGACCCCAGCTACCTCATAAATAACTCCTTTTATCACAAGGGTGGCGATTCCTCTAAGGCTACCTGCATCATGTCAGATGTTTTGCAGAGTTCTCAAAGGGACGAGACAGACACCGCCCCTGACCTCTGGGTTAACCAGCACAGCCCGACGGCCTCTGAGCCCCCTCCTGCCCCGGCTGCTGGCTCGAGGCATGAATGATCGACTGCCCCTGGGCCTCCTCTGACAAGGCGCAGTTTGCAATTAAGTCCTGTCCTGTCTTTCTCTCTCGGTCACTAAGTCTCTGGGCATAACTGATTCTGGAGAAGAGGCTTCCTCAGTAATGCCACCCTGGGATGGAAAGAGAGGTGACAAATGTTTGCGGGGACGCGGTCAGAGGAGCAACGTCAGTTAAAGAGACTTGAATGTCCACCTCCTGGGAACCCAGACCTGACCTGTGCCATCTTTCTCAATGAACCTGGTCGCTTCCTGCCGCCGGATTGCCCTGCCCGCTGCCCCCCACCCCCACACCCCAGGGATTCCCGACTTCTCTGTTCACTCAACCCCCAGACCCGGCTCAGGACCTGCACTCCTTTCAGAGCCCACGTTCCACATCCAGCTTGGAGGCGACTGCCAGGGTCCCCATTCATTGGGCGCCAGAGACAACTTCACTTCATCATCATCCTCTATTCCCGGGATGCTGCATTACTACCTAGCTGTTTACTTCACATCCTGGCCAGTTTTTTAAAAGGACTCATGCACACCAAGCCAAACTGAACGGACCTGTGTCTCCCCGTTGGAGCCTGGGACAAGCATTTTATGGCTCCAAAGGGGAGACACGGGTCAGTTCAGAGAATTGTCTTTTGCCCTATGAAATGAGGCTAAAGCACCTACCCCACGAGGCACTTGCTAAACTGAAAGGATTCAAGTGTAAAGAGATGCAGAAAGGGGCTGGCATGAGCCTTCATAAATCTGCCTCCTCCGACCTCACTAGTACCAATCCGTGCACGTTCTAAGGTTCCATCAAGAACCTGGTGTTCCTTTCATCTCTAGACTTCCTCCTGTTCACCCATGGGCACACACAGAAACTCATTTTCTCTGGATGGTCCATGAACAGGTATAGATGCGCTCTTCCTCCCACTGGCGCATGCGCACATAGAGATACTCGCCTCCTCCCACTGGCGCATGCGCACACAGGTACCTCTGTGCTGGAGATGAACATGGTTTTACCCCTCATCCCAGGGGCTGGACTATCCACTGCAGAACTACATCTCAGCTCACAGGTGCTGGCGAACCATCGCCTGGGCTGCAGAGCTTAATTAAATCCTGTTCAGGAGTCCTTCAGCCCCTTTCCCCTCTCCAAAGGCTAAAAAGGGATACTTTGGATATGTGTGTGTGTGTGTATGTGTTGGGGGTTTGTTGGCTTTTTATGGTTGTTTTTGGCCACACCCAGGTTTCCTCAGAGGCTCTTCTGGTTCTGTGCTGGGGATCACGCCTAGCGGTGCTCAGGGGCCCAGGGGCGGTGACAGGAATTGGACCAGAACCTGCTGCGAGCAAGGCAAGCACCTTACACCTCTCTTAATTCTCTCTCCCACCTTTGAAAACAGATTCTTACAGCTAAAGAGCATGAACTATCATTTTTGCTACTTTTAGTAGTGGCGGGAAAAGGGGGGGGTGGGTAGATTACTGAATCCTATTTTATATTTTCAAGAAAAAAAGAAAACAACAAAAAACCTGGTTGCTCTGCACACATTTGGCATATTAATATTCTCCCCAGTCACCCAGAACTGGAGTTGGATGGCAGATTGCTAAATTCTCGCTGAGTCAAAATGGAAAGAATCATGACAAATTGTTTCTTGGCTCCCCACCCCGTCTTATTTTTGCCTTTGAAAGAGTAATTTACAGCCCAGGGTGGGTTGACCCCCACCCAGTTCTATCCATCACTGAAATCCTCCGCGACTCCAGGGTAGGCTTTGTGTGACAGGCAAAGGAGCCCCGCAGAGAAGTTTCTGGAATTCTCCAGAATCCAGACCCAGGCCATCGGTCACTCAGGACCCCCAATGGTCCCCAAGCAAAACATTTTAAGTAAACTTTCTTTTTTTTTTTTTTAAATGAAACCCTGCCCTGGTCAACCACAACGTTTTCTGTTTATGAAATTTAAATATGGATTCAGCTGGATTCTGTGCATCTAAGCCGGGGGCAGTGGATTTGGTAGAGCGCGACCTGTCCAAATAAACCCAGGTGATCCACTCAGAAAAAAGCAGGAGGGGCTGGAGTAACAGCACAGCGGGGAGGGCGTTTGCCTTTCACGTGGCCGACCCAGGTTCGATTCCCAGCATCCCATATGGTCCCCCGAGCACTGCCAGGAGTAATTCCTGAGTGTTTGAGCCAGGAGTAACCCCTGTGCATTGCCTGGGGTGACCCAAAAAAGAAAAAAATAAAGCAGGAGCATTTGTGGACAGTTTGTGCCTTTTGGGCAACAATCATACCTGGTTGCTGGTGAGAGGCTTCCTGGAGCCGGACCTGGTGGGAAGTTGTCCAGCCAACCAGCCATCCTTTACTCTCACCAACCAAGGCCCTGGGGCTGGGACTGTGAGCACACTGCGTGTTACAGATGAGCAAATGGCCAGGCTGAGGGGGTGTCTGGATGGTGGGAACCAGGATGGGGGAGCTTGGAGTCAAGACCCCTTCTGGAGAGCCCCTGGACGCTATCTTCGAGAGCTGGTCCTGATAGGTCAATCAGGAGGATGAGTCTTCTCTGCCACGGACCCTCCTCCACCCCCTGAGCCTCAGTGGAACTCTGCACGAGTCTGCCAAGAGCAGTGGGAGATGGGCCCCCCAGGTCGAGCCATCCCTCTGGTGCTTCTCTCCCTCCTGCCCTCCCGGCAGCTCCTGATGGGGGAGCCAAAGCTCTAGGCCCCCTTTGCACACTGCACCCCCAGATGTGTGACTTGTTTTTTTATTATTTTTTATTTTTAGTTCCCTTTTTTACAATTTTTTAAATTTTATTGAATCACCGTGAGATAGTTACAAGCTTTCATATTTGGGTTACATTCTCACAATGATCAAACACCCATCCCTCCACCAGTGCATGTTCCCCACCACCAATATCCCGGGTATACCCCCCCTTCCCCATCCTCCCCCTGCCTCTAAGGCAGACAATATTCCCCATACTCTCTCTCTACGTTTGGGCATCATGGCTTGCAACACAGAGACTGAGAGGTCATCCTGCTTCATGTTTGGTCCCAGATGTGTGACTTGTTCTGGGTCCGGAGTGTGTGATGATTCGTACTGCGATGGGCCACCAGAGACCCAGGCTCCCTGCTGCCACCTGCCTGGCTCCAGGGACCCAGAGTTTGGGATCGGTATTGTGGGCTCTCAGGGTGCCAGCCCACCCCATGGATCCTAGAGCTTGACTTTCTCCTGGAGTCTCCCAGAGTTCCCCCCCCCACACAGATTTACATAAAATATCAATACAAGACAGTGTTTCAAGATTACTATCATCAAAGAAAATCAAATGAAGGGCCTGAGAGATGGTACCGTGGGGTCAGGCCCTTGTCTCACACATAGGCAGCTAGGTGCAGCCCCGGCACCCCACCTAGCCCCCGAGCACCACCAGGAGGCGCTCCTGAGCAAAGAGACAGAAGTGAGTCCTGAGCACAACTGGGTACAACCCCTACCCCCCATCCCCCAAAAATCAAATGTGGAGCTGGAGAGATAGAGCACTAGGCAAGGTGCTTGCCTTGCATGTGGCTGACCGTAGTTTGCTCGCCAGGGCCTCGTGTGGTCCCCACTGCCGCCGGGAGTCAATCTTGAGCACAGAGGAATAGCCCCTGAGCACTGCAGGGTGAGACCCACCGCACCGCCCCAACGTGAGAAGCGCTTAGTGGCCCAAGAGAAGTTAGTATCTTTGCCCTGCCACCGGGGCTGCGTGGGAGGCCAGGGACCCCGCCCGACCTAATGCCTGATGTTGAAAGTCAGGAGAACGGATCGCCTTTTTTCACTTTCCTAAACTCAAAGCCGATGAGATGGTGAGGAAGGGCCTGGGTCCCGAGAGCAGGCGACTGCCGTCTGCTGGACTGAATCCTTGCTCAAGCTCGTTCCCTGCTGGCGGAAGTGGGGATCGGGTGGTCCAGCTTACTTAGCAGTGAGGTACCGTGAGACCCTCCCCTGAAATGCTAGGGGCCGCGGTCCTAGGGCAGCGCTTAATTTGGAGGCTCCTGTAACATTCATTGCCAGAAGGGAGCCGTGAGAGCCCACCATGGGTACCAGCCCCCCACTCACAAGGTCTGCGGGGGGGTGGGGGTGGAATGAATGAATGAAGGCAGCCCTTGGCTTGGCTCGCATTCAGGAAACTTCCAGGTAGGATGCAGAAGGGCTCGGAGGCCTGCAGAAGGTCTTGCTTTTCCGTGGGCAAAGACTCTCAGGAATCAGCTGCTCGGAAGCCAACAGTTCAGTGGACAACCGCTGGCTCAACTCCCAGCAGAGTTCTCGAGCTTCTGTGTCCCACCTGGCCCCTTCGACTCGGAGGTGGCAATGGTACTTGCTCGGCCACCAAGGGGCCACTGGACAAGCCCACAGGGCCAATGTGAGGCAGGAGGAAATGTTCGCTAGCCCTGCAGAGGCGGGGGTGAGGAGCTGCTCCCCAGAAGCACTCAGGAAGGGTCAGTCCTCAGTGTGTGATTGACCCCTGGCAGGTCTTGACCACCGCATGTCACGCAACAAATGTACGCTGCGTCCCCAAGAATTAAAAACCACACAATAGTTTCAAGATTTCTTTCTCCCTAGGATCTCATTCCTCAAAAGACTCGCAGGCCCTCCTATGAGTCAGACAAGCAGATAAACATCATCTGCATGAGGCTTAAGTCAAATGTTTCTGGCTCCCACCCGCAAAAAAAGAAAAGAAAGGAAACTGCTGACTGTGAAGGAGAACTCTGAGAAGGCTTCCTGGAGGTGGTGATATTTGAGAAAGGCTTTGAAAGAATGGGTATGATCTGGTCAGGGCTAACTTGCTCATACTTGAAATCTCGATTTCTCAACTAGCTCTGGGCAGGGCCCAAATTCCCCAGGTGAGGAACCACGGCTGGCTCTCACACCCACAGTCCCAGTCCTCCGCAGGACAGATGTCTCATAGCTTTAGTTTACTGACAGGCAGTGGAAAATGATATTAAGCCAAAAACTAAAAAAAAAAAAAAGAGGAAGAAAGAGGAAACAGCTCAAGGGGGGAAGGGTCGGCCCCGGGAGGAGGGAGACCTCCCAGCTCCGAAGCAGGAAGTGTCAATCTACCTATTTATGCATTTGCTCCTATAAACCGTACCGGGTCTTCAGACCTGTCTCCTGTCCTGGGATGCATCAGCTGGATTAAAATTTCCAGCCCCTTCCCACTGACTTTTATGAGCTTTCGTCTCTCGCCAGAGTCGACCGGAGGCCACGCTCCATCCTGGCATTGTCAGGGAGGAGGACGAGAACACGGGCAGCGCAGGGCAGATTCCAGACTCCCCCGACGTGAGGCCACCCTCCCTGCGCAGTGCCGAGGGGGCAGGCACGGTCTCAGAGCTCGGCCGGAACTAACCTGCTGGGTCCCGGGCCCCAGTCTCTGCGGGGGGCTGCCGCCCCAGTTCACCAAAGAGAACGGGAAGCTGATGGCGTGGTCACAAGGTCAACAGCAAGTCGGTGACAAGACCAGATGCGGACCCCAATCCCTTGTGAACCGGGGGACGATGGACGGACGGACGGGAAGTGTTTCTAGAAGCAAGTCTCTGTTACACCATCACACCAGTGTCCAGTGCGGATGTCAGAGGGATGCGGCCCACCTCCCCACTCTCCTCCAGAGCAGTTTCCTGCCCACCAGCTCTGGGAAGGGGGTCCAGAGGGGAGGAGATCTGGCCCTATTGGGGGAAGGGCAGTAGCAGCCTTGGGTGCAAATAGAAGTGGTGGCGCCTTTTTTTTTTTTTGGCGATGCTCAGGGTTTACGACCGGTTCTGCACTCAAGAATTACTCCTGGGGCTGGAGTGATAGCACAGTGGGTAGGGCGTTTGCCTTGCATGCGACCAACCCAGGTTCGAAACCTAGCATCCCATATGGTCCCCTGAGCACCACCAGGAGTAACCCCTGTGCATTGCCGGGTGGGACCCAAAAAAGCAAAAAAAAAAAAAAAGAATTACTCCTGGCAGTGCTTGGGGGACCATATGGGATGCCAGGGAACTGAACCCGGGTCGGCTGTGTGCAAGGCAAACACCTTCTTCGCTGTACTATCGCCCGCGGTGGTGCTTTCTGTGTGTTCACTTCAAGAAGGATGTGCGGTGTGAGTGCTTCTGAAAAAAGAAAAAAAAACACGGTGGGCGCCAGATCAGTTGGCAGGCCCTGCCCAGGGGCCATCAGCAACATCTTGAGTCTGCCTAGCAGGCCCTTCTGCCTCGCCCGCTACGAAATGACTAAGTTACTAATAAAAGCAGTGCCTCTCACAGCGACGGGTGCCAACCCCAGCCGCCAAGTGCCAACGGCCTGCTGGCTTTTCCCACCAACGTTTCTGGATGGCTCTGCGCAGACAAACCACCCAGACTGCTGCAAACCTTCCTCGCAGAAGAGCCAGCGCCAGGAGCAACAGGAAAGAGGGGCCCACCCTCGCTGCAGACGGAACTTTCCTAAGTAAATCCATCCTCCAAGTATGTTCATTATTCTGACCAGGGATTCTGGGGGGCAGTTGCCAGCCACTCGGAGATCGATTTCACGAGCACTTCCCTGACCTGCTGTTGGTGAAGAGGCAGGTACTCAGAGGCAGCTGTGAGGCTGAAACCCATCCCGGCTCCAAGGTGCCCACTGAGGGGGCAGGTGAGCCAAGAAAAAAGGACCTACCGGCACATTTGGTCCCTCGCTTGCCAGATTTCTAAGAGTTATGGCTGCTGAGACGTTTGGTTAGGCCTGAAAGGACCTAACCACACTGGATATTTTTTTAATCCCCAAAAATTCAAAACAGGCTGAGTGGGAGGAAGCAAGACCCGGGTAGCAAGAATGGAACGTCCTGAATCATAAATGCCTCACGATCACACGGGAGCCGGCGCAGCGACTATGGTGGCAGAGAAGGTTTGGATGAATGTGGACCAATCACCTCTTTCCACTGAGCTGCACTGTCTCTACCCCGTTTTTCCTTGACTCACGATGGGGAAACTCGGAGGACCTTGAAACTCTCCTACACTGAAGGTGCGTGTGATATACCTATGCTGGGTTTTGCTGAATCCGAATCTCTTCCGTCTCAGCATCAGGCTGAAAGATACAGTCATGGGCTTGGGACCATCAACACAAAGATGCCATCATGACCCCACAGTTGGTACCCGAGTGAACTCGCTGCCCATCAAGATGACAACAGACCCTGGCTTGGGTGTGCTTGAGTTTCCTCTCCCCTGTACCTGTTGCTCCAAAATCTTGCCACTTAGAGCTGTGACAGGGATCTTATTAAAAAGGCAAGTGTCAGGGCTGGAGGAATAGCACAGTGGGTAGGGCGTTTGCCCTGTACGCGGCCGACCCAGGTTCGATTCCCAGCATCCCATATGGTCCCCTGAGCACCGCCAGGGGTAATTCCTGAGTGCAGAGCCAGGTGTGACCCAAGAAGCAAAATTGATTAATTAATTAATTAATTAAATTTTTTTTTAAAAGGCAGGTGTCCAGGTGCTAGGGCAAAAGCCAGAATCTACCCGATTACAGGACTCCCCGGTGAGGTTCAATAGCGTTGCTCCCCCCAAAACTCAGAATGGGGTCAATAATGAGTCAGTGCAGAGGCCAGAGTAGAGCGGGGAGGGCACTGGCCCTGCATGCAGCCCACCCAGTTTCAATCCCCAGCATCCCCTATGGTTCCCTGAGCACTGCCAGGAGTAAGTTCTGAGAGCAGAGAGAGGAGTAAACCCTGAGCATCCCCAGGTGTGCCCCCGTAACAAAGCCAAATATAAACAAACCCAAAAAATGAGTCTGCAAACAGGACAGGGATGCAGTTAAAAAGATCCCTGACTGCTGGCGATCGAGTCCTGATAAATTTCACCTTCAAAGCGTCTCTCCTTCCATTTCACCAGCATTGAGGTGCCATGGTCCGTGTATGTCACAGACACTAAATAAATGTGCAGAACACACAGTGATTGAGGCTGTAACCCGCTAGTTCCCATGTAATGCTGGCCTCACTCACTCTCCCCGCCTGTCCCCTCTCTTCTGGAGACTTCAGTGACTCTGTGTGAGGGACTGAGGATGGTACATGGCACCCTGGAAGTTGTTGGCACAGGTCAAACACTAACATGCACAGGCCCTGCCTCCAAAACTGACCACTTCGGCTCTGGGAACAAATGTGCAGTGAGCGCCCCTTGGACACGGCGGGAAAGCCACTTGGTAGAAGGCGTGGAGACTCTGAAAGGCCCTTGCGTCGGAGCGGGCTTTGTAACCCAAGCGCGAAGTGAGTCCCGTGGATTCCAGGGAAATGATGAAGTGTCCCAGAGAGGTGGGCTGACAGATTAACTATGTTGGTATGTAAACTATGCTCGGCCGACTAGTGGAAAGCAAAGCCCGTCCTCTTATCTGTCTCTGCCTCTTGTCTTCCTTTTGATACCCAGATAAAATCTCCTAAGGGATCACGTCTTGGTGGCGTGGAAGGCCCTGACGGACAGACCCGTGAGTCTCCGGAGACAGACACTTGTGGTTCAAAGGTGGCTCCGTGTGAAAGAGCACAGCCCCACTGCCCGTGCCCACCCTGGCCTGAACCCAGCAGACCCTTCCCTGCTCCCCTCTCCCTCCCATCCTTCCAAAGTCAGCTTCACATCTCTCCCACGGGCCCTCTGCCTGGTGCTCGGTTCTTCGCATCCTCATTCATAGGGCAGTCCCGGTGTCACGTCACCCTCCCATGTAACTACCCACTTCCCGGGAACATTTCGGCAGGACGGGGCCTGCGCCAACTACTCCTTCGCATGCTCACGGCCAAGCCGGTGCAGAGCCAGGATTCCAGGTTGATAGTTTGCCCCATTGTTTTGTTTTTTTGTTTGTTGGGGTCGCACCCCTCGGGTGCTCCCCTCACGGTTTACCCTAGCTCCGGGCTTAGGGATCACTCCTGGTGAGTCTCAGAGGAAACCATGGGGTGTGGGGGTTGAACCCAATTCAGCCACACACAAGGTAACTGTCTTTCCTGCCGTGCCATCAGCCCCACCAGGCAGAGAAAGGTGACTCAGGGGTGGGGTGGGGTGGTCCTCTTGCTTGGACTCAAACAACTGCCTTACTAGGACCTTTGAGAAACAATCAGATGTCTTAAGCTGCCCGAGTTTTGCCTCTGCTCACCTATTTGGTGATTTTTTTGGTTGTTGTTGTTGTTGTTGTTGTTGCTGTTTTCCCTAGATCATCAAACCATCTGTTTTCTGCTCATTGCACCGGAGCATAAGGGAGGCCTTTGCAAAAGCAGCCAGGTTTTAGGGGGAGTGATGCCCCCCACCAGTGTAGTGGGCAAAGACTCGGTGCCAGCGACTACACTGCATGCTGAGCGTCCAGTAACCACAGCAACATCAGCTGGTGGCACGACAGGGACTTCACCTGAAGATGCAGCGCTGGGAGGGAGGTGGGGGGGGGGTGCGAATTTATGCAAACTCAGTAAATCTCAGCCCGGGACCCCAGATACCATCTCCAGTTTCCCTTCAAAGTCCTCAATGCTTCCTTCTCAGGATCCACTCTCTCCACTAGAGTTTGCCTTTAGTAGACTAAAAATGTCTATTTACTTTTCACTGTCACTGTCACTGTCATCCCGTTGCTCATCGGTTTGCTCGAGTGGGCACCAGTAACGTCTTTATTGTGAGACTTGTTGTTCCTGCGTTTGGCATATCGAATACGCCACGGGGAGCTTGCCAGGCTCTGCCTTGCGGGCGGGATACTCTCGGTAGCTTGCCGGGCTCTCTGAGAGGGACAGAGGAACCGAACCCGGGTCGGCCGCGTGCAAGGCAAACGCCCTACCCGCTGTGCTATCGAAAGAAGTAGTAGTAGTAGTCATAGTCGTAGTCGTAGTAGTAGTAGAAGTAGTAGTAGTAGTAGTAGTAGTAGTAGTAGTAGTACTTACTACTTTCTTTTTAAAAAATTTTTTAAAAATTTTGTCTTATGGGGCTATAACCAGCTGTATTCAGAGCTTACTTCTGCCTCTGCACTCAGGAATTACTCCTGGTGGGCTTGGGGGGACCAGATGGAGTGCTGGGGATCAAAACCAGGTCGGCTGCATGCAAGGCCAGCACCCTACCCACTGAACTACACTGTACCATCTATTTGACCCTTTCTTCGTTGTTGTTGTTTTTTTTTTGCCGGGGCTCTAAGTGGCTCCATATTTACTTACTTGGTTTTGGGGCTGCACCCAGTGTGTTCAAGGCTTACGACTGCCTCTGTGCTCAGGGATCACTCCTGGCAGTGCTCAGGAGACCAAGCATGGTACTAGGGGACAGGACGTAGGCACTCAAAGCAAGCACGATGCCTTTGTGCCACCTCTCCAGCCCCATCACTGGATGGGTTTTCTACAGAACTGATAGACGACCCACCCCACCCCACCCCCCAAAAAAAGCCAGTTACATGAACACTGTTCCCGAGAAAGCTTTACCTGTCGGGCATTTCAACTCAGGCCATAAAACACACACTCTCTCTGCTGTGTTTTTGGCATAAGATGTCGAGGACAAAATAAATTATTTTGCTGATTAAAAGAAAAAAAACTCTCGGTGGCAGCCATTAAATTTTGCAGCAGAAGAAAGGGGGCATTCATCTGCGCTGGCTCTTCTGGGGTCCTTAATCATAATGCCTAAGCTCCTATTAATTTTAGAAAAACAAAAAGTCATTTCCCACCCCTTCCATGTGTCAATAGAATGCAGCCTCCCCCCCCCCGCCCCCGCCCTGCTCCCTGCATGTCAAACGAAAATGAGGTATTAAAAAGAAAAAACATTTTTTTTTTTTTAGCTGAAGAGAAACAGTTCTATCCTTTGACCCTGGGCACCGAACCATCATTGCAAAAACATTTCAAAGCATTTTTGCCCTGACATGGGCACTCCAGATAGGTCTGTCTTTTGTAGGATGCCAGTTACTTGTTGCTATTTTTCACTCATCCAGATGCAGACGAAGGAATATGGATCTTGCCGGGCAAACTCGGATTTCCTCGGCAAAGGCGTCTGTGTAACAGGGCAGTGAGGACCGTCCACGCGCTGGTCTGGTCACTGGCTCCTTGCAAGGGGACCGGGTCGTGCCCAGCTGCCTCCACGGGTCTGGGCACCAGGAGGCACCGGCCCCAGGCTGCTGTGGAGCCCGGGAAACGGCTCCCGGTGCTCAGGCTCCGGCCCCACAACTTGTGTGGGCAGCGTTTGGCCCGTTCCCTATTTACACAAACTCCCTAACGGTCTCTGGCACCAGCGGCGTCTCCGAGGGAGGCACAGTACATAGAGTGTTTCACATGAAAATCTTTAAACAAAAGGAATTAAAGAAAATCCCTGTTTAATAGTCCGTTTTTACCAAGCTCCTAAATTCTCGAGAGCCTGTGAAATATTAACCTTCCCCAAGTGGGAGCACAGAGCTCGCCTTGTTCCCTCCTACGGCTGGGTCGCCTGAGCCGGCCAGGCGCGGGCCTGGCTCTGGAGAACTTCTCGGGAGGACCCAGAGGGCGGGCTGAGAGAAGGCACGGGGCCTGGGCCCAGTCAGCCTTGCCTCGGATTCTCACAGAGAATCGGGACCCTCACAGAGTTAATGGCGGTGAGGAACCCGCAGGGGTGCCGTGAGAGGCGCCACTTCCTTCCTACCCCGCGGGGGCGCGCAGTGGCGGAGGATGCACACAGCAGCAAGGACCCACTCAACACCCATTCCGACGCCCTCTTCCGGCCCCCTCAGCCCGTTCCTACGTTCCCTTTAGGTTCCCTCAGCCCATCCCTACAACACCTTCTGGCCACTCAGTTCATTCCTACCATTCCCTTCCGGTCCCCTCAGCCCATTACTGCACCCTCTTCCTGTCCCTCAGCCCATTACTGCACCCTCTTCCGGTCCCCTCAGCCCATCCCTACACCCTCTTCCGGTCCCCTCAGCCCATCCCTACACCCTCTTCCAGTCCCCTCAGCCCATTACTACACCTTCTTCTGGTCCCCTCAGCCCATTACCAGACCCTCTTCCGATCCCCTCAGCCCATCCCTACACTCTCTGGTCCCCTCAGCCCATCCCTACAACGCCCTCTGGTCCCCTCAGCCCATCCCTACACCCTCCGGTCCCCTCAGCCCATCCGTACGACACCCTCTGGTCCCCTCAGCCCATCCCTACACCCTCTTCTGGTTCCACCTGGCCAACATGCCTCTGGCACAGGTTGGACTGGAATGGGCGTGGGGGGCTTGGGGGGGCGGACTGGGGGCACCCAAGGCAGCCACTAGAGGGCACTGTGCACGGCAATGACACCACGGGCTGTGGGGACACCTGGCTTGTGAACTATGCCCATGGCTTCTTTCTCTGTGGCGCGTGAGGGCGCGAGCAGAGGGCAGAGCGCCTCTCCCCAGGGTGCCGGGACAGCAAGGATCCTGAAATATCCCAGAATGGCCCAGGCCTGGCTCACAGGTGCTCCTACGGGAGCGGGTAGGCATGTCCTCATGACCCCCAACACCACAGCCATTTCCCATGGCCAGCCCGCCCCCCGACGTGTCTCTGTCTCCCTGGACGGTCAGTCCCGACTTCACACCAGAGACTCTTTCTGAGCCGGTAACACACACACCGGGGGGAAGGAACCCCACAGCGTTCTTCTCTGTCTCCTGTCAACTCTCTTCTCACTGGGATTTCCCCTCACACTCGGGGGGCTTCATGGCATCAGACAATTGCAAAATAGCACAGGCAAGAAAAGACTTATTCCCATTTATTGCTAAGTGACAACTTGCGTGGGGCTACAGAGAAGAAAACCACCCCGCCAAACGGACATCAGGAGGGGCTGGAGCGATAGCACAGCGGGTAGGGCGTTTGCCTTGCACGCAGCCAACCCGGGTTCGATTCCCAGCATCCCATATGGTCCCCCGAGCACCGCCAGGGGTAATTCCTGAGTGCAGAGCCAGGAGTGACCCCTGTGCATCGCCGGGTGTGACCCAAAAAAAGCAAAAAAAAAAAAAAAAAAAAAAAACCAGACAACAGGAAATGGAAGCAGGGTCGTTACTGCTGTACTCTGGAGCCTTACAACAGTAGTTCTTCCCTCCCTTCCTGTGTGTGTCTTTTTTCTCTCTTTTTAGGCTTGCATTTGGGGCCACTTCCAGTGGTGCTCAGGGCTTACTCTAGACTCTGTACTCAGGGATCACTCCTGGCGGTGCTCGGGGACCATAGGGGTTGGGGGGGGGGGGTGGAGGCTGAGTGGGCCTCACACGAGGCAGGACCTTACCTGCCATCCTGTGTCTCTGGTCCCTGTGTGTGTTTTTCCTAACTGACCTGACTCAGTGGAGAACTGGTTTACGGGGATAAATAATGAAGGACTGGGTACCTGTCAGTCAATGCTTTGGAGAGGCAGGGGGGAGGAGGGGGAGCTAAGGGCTGGAGGGGGGCGGGAGAAGATTTACTACAGAGGACAAATTTACTCCCGGAGGCCTCCCACCAAATATATCACTCTGAACTGGGACAAGAGTCACCAAGAGAAGAGGGCCGGGACGGCCTGGGGAGTGTGCCCAAGGGGGGACATCTGAAGGTCGGTCCCGGAGAAGAAGCGGGGGTCCCAGGCAAGCCGGGTGAGGGCACAGGGCCAGAGAGAGAGAGAGAGAGAGAGAGAGAGAGAGAGAGAGAGAGAGAGAGAGAGAGAGAGAGAGAAGCCTGAGGCCAGACAGAGCTGAAGGACTGATGAGAGAAAGGTAACCTGAGGCACAGGGGCAGGGAGCGACTCAGAGACTGAGGGTTCTGCTGTTCGCATCCTGCAGCCGTGAGAGACGGAAGCAGGAGCAAGGACCTCGGCTTTGCCAAGGGCATGCTGCCCCCGGACTGCCCTCCCTCCGCCTCTGCTGTCAGACCCACAGCACCCTCTCTGACACACACTCTCTGACACACTCGCCTGGCTGGGGAATCCGGGGTCCGACTACTTGGGACACAGGCACAGGCAGAGGCGAAACCACAGCCGGGACATGCAAGGTTCAAAAAAAAAAAAAAAAGCTATTTTATCTCAAAGCCTGCAGCAGCACAGCGGAGAACAAATGGCAGGTGTATTTACATTAAACACGAAACTCATTCAATCCGGTGTTTGTGAGGCCCCTGAGCTCTTTTATTCCCGGTTTCCCTGGGGTTCTGTAGCCTGTTATCTCTCATTACCCTGTCATTAGGCTTTTCCTCCGTGCCCCCTGGTCCTGCCAGACTTTCTCCTCAGTTCCGTGCCACTAGGTCTGCCACCTCGAGGAGCCCGAGGGAGCAGAGGAGGCCCGAGGAAGGCCCTGTCCCCCCCCACCCCCCCACCCACCCCCCCCGACCAGCCTGCCCCTGGCTTGGCAGACGCTGCTCGGGCCAAGAGGGAGGTGAGGAAGGTTCTGAAAAAGCCCAGTGGGAAGCCCCCCTCCATCACCGATCACCGGCGTGGGCTGCAGAGGCCACGGCGGGGAAGGAAAACAGGGTGGGATTGTTGTTTTCAGTCGCCAGCACTGGGCACTGTGTAAATAGGAGGTGAAGGAAGCTAAGGAGGGAGCGGGGATAAAAGCCATAGACCGTTCTGGAATGGGCGGGAAGCCAGGAACTGGCACGGGCCTCCTGGAGGGTTGCTGTGATGGCGGGGGCGCCGTCGGGGGGTCCCCCTCGAACACACAGGGGTGTTGCCCACCTGCTCCTTGGCCGGCTGGAGACCAGGCGGGAGCGTTCCTCCCCCAAGCTGCCTCGTGTCTCCAGGGGCGGAGAACTGAGCGCCAACAGCATCTCACGCTGCACACCCAGCTCTCCCACCCCAGCCCCACCGTGACTGTGAGGGGCCCATGGGACCCCAGCCAGAGCAGCGGTGCCCAGAGAGGGGTCCTTTAAGAGAAGCTTTCCAGGCTGGCCAGCAGCCAACTACTCTCACTGGAAGTCGGGGGGTGGGGGTGGAGGAGCCCCAAGACCACAGCAGAGAGCCCCTTCTACGTTCACGCGCACACACAGACACTCTTACACACACTCCTGTATACACGCACACACACACACACTCACATACACACGCTCAGATACACGCTCTCACACATCCACACTCTTGTGGATACTCAGACATACACTCGCTCTCTCAACATATACACACACACACACACACACACACGCTCAAATGCGCCTCCCCATATACACAATCACACTCACCTACATGCATCACATATACATGGTCACACTCTTATAAACACACACGTATGAACACCTGCACTCACAAACACTCGGATATACACTCCCATCTACACACCCACCGAGGCAAGTCCACTCATACAACTCACGTACAACACACCCATAAACACACACTCGCGTCTACGCACACTCACGCAAACCCTCACATAAGTGCACACTCGTACATGTATCTACCTGCACTCTCACATGTCCCCACCCACTTTATTCAGGCCTTTATTCCGCTCTCCACGTTCCGGCTCTGCCAGAAAGGACCGAGACAGTCTTCAAGGGGCAGGTAAGGACAGTCCCTCAGTAGCTCTCGGTAGTAAGCCAAGGCTTAGGAGCTTCCGAAATGGAAACCTCAATCCCCCAAACGCTCTCTACGGCACCTTCCAGGGCCCCTGACCCCTCTCCACGACACAGCAGCTGGTGGTGACTGTCTTACATCCCCACTGCAGACGGCGGAGGGGGGTGGCGGCCGATGACCCTCAGTCCTGTCCGACTTCCCCAGAGCTCAGCTATACGACTGATATAGCCAGGGAGTCAGCCCCAGATCGCATTCAATTCCACTCTGCCCTTTCCTATTTCTGCAGCCTCAGGCAGGTCACTCCCTACCCAAGCCTCAGTTTCCCCACACTGACAGGCGATGATAATTTCAACCTCCAGTGGCAGTGGGGGAAAGGGTTCATGGGAAAACGCTGGGCTCGTGGATTCAGGAGAGGGAAGGATGGCCACAGGGGCTCGTGCATCCTGAGGGACTGGCCCCATGGGCATGCGCTGTCCCCAGGGGCCCTGTGCCCACTCTGAAAGGCTCTCAGACCCCACCTGCTCTCCTGGGCTGGTAGGCACCAGTTCTAACTGCATCCATGACAGAGGTCACGTGGCCGCAACCTGGAAGCGTGTCTTCTAGACTGCGGATGGGAACAGGGATAAGCAGAATGTTCGAATGGCTCAGACCACCCTAGTTACCTCTGACTCCTGAAGGGGGATGCGAAGGCTGCCAAACAAACAAACAAACAAACAAATCAAAAAGGGCTGCGGTTCACGTGTGTGACAGTACAGTGCTCGGACAGGTTCAGAGAACAGTTTGGAATGGATCAAACGCTAACAAGCCGTGCACGCCTCTGAGAGGCTCGGGACGGTGCGTCTCTGCAGAACCCCTTCTCGCTCCGGCTGGGCTGAGCCCCAGCTGACGGCCCCAGCCCGCCCTGCAGTCGGTGCCTCTCCTCCCTCAAGAGCCCGCCGCTACCCCACACCCTCACACACTTCTTTCAAAAGCGCCTGGACAAAACTGGCACCGTCACAGCCCGAGAAGAACCTGCACCTGAAACCGCCTCCAACAGGCACAACACTCGCCCCTTGGGTGCTGACGCTTGTCTCTGGGAAATACCTGTGACCCGCCACCTCTGGGTCGAGGGAGGCTTGGGGGTGGGGGGCAGGAAGGACAGCAAGTTTGAAGAGCAGACAAGAGACACCAGGTGGTCACCTGGGAAACGTAGGAAGCCCATGGCGGTGGCCTCTTTGGCCGGGCCATGCACGCCCTCGTTTGTTTTGTCTCTAGCTCTGCCCAATCAGCTTGCCAGGAGGGTGTTCTAGTACAGCCCCTGCCTGCAGCACCCCCCTAGCAGTCCAGGTCGTGGTAGAATTGTGGGGTGTAGTGCTCACCCTGACACTCTCTGGGAAGATGGGGGAGGGGGGAGGCATAGGGACAGGCTGGATTGGCATTCTGCCCAACACCAGCCTGAACAGAGTTGCGGCCAGCCACGGAGTAGTTGCTCAATAAATACTCGGGGAATGAGTCCAGAAAGAGCGGCCGGAATCCGCACCAAGGGCCCCGTTAAAGGGACACACGAGTGAAGGGCCAGACTCTCTCCAAAACACACAGCCTCTCCTGCCTCCTCCCCCCAAATTTGTTTTTGTTTCTGAGGTTGAGTCCAGGGATTACACTGGGAACTTATGTTCAAAATATTTAGGATTTATTTGCTCCCTAGGGGAAAGGGGGAATGTGAGGAAGAGAAATAGAAGAAAAAACCGTCACCCAAAAGGCAACTTATGTTTTATATATTTTGAGAGTTTCCCTTTCTCAAATCTAAGAGAGAAAAAGAGAGGGAGAGAGAGAGGGTGAGCAGAAGGGAGGGAGAAAGAGAGAGAGAGAGGGGAGAGAGGGGAGAGAGGGGAGAGAGGGGAGAGAGTGAGAGGGACAGAGGAGAGAGAGAGGGAGAGTGGAAGAGAGAAAGAGGGAGAAGGAGCAAAAGGGAGAGAAAGGAGGAGGAGAGGGAGGAAAGAGGGAGAAAGAGAAGGAGAGAGGGAGAAAGGGAGCGAGAGAGAGAAGGGAGAGAAAGAGAGGGAGAGAGAGAAGGAAAGACAGAGAGTGAGGGAGAGAGTGGGAGAGAGAGGGAGAGAGAAAGGGAGCGCGCGAGAGAGAAAGAAGGGAGAGAAAGAGTGAGAGGGAGAGAGAGAAAGGGATCGAGAGAGAGAAGGGAGAGAAAGAGTGAGAGAGGGAGGAAGAGAGAGAGAAAGGGAGTGCGCAAGAGAGAGAAGGGAGAGAAAGAGTGAGAGAGGGAGGGAGAGAGACAGGAAGAGAGGGAGAGAGAGAAGGAGAGAGGGAGGGAGAGGGAAAGAGAGAGGGAGAGAGAAAGAGGGGGGGAGAGAGAGGGAGGGAGAGAGGGAGAGGGAAAGAGAGGAGGAGAGAGGGGGGAGAGAGGGAGAGGGAGGGAGAAGGAGAGAGAGGGGGAGAGAGAAAGAGAGAGAGAGGGAGAGGGAGGGAGGAGAGAGCGGGGAGGGGGGGAGAGAGGGGAGAGAGGGAGAGGGAGAGAGGGGGGAGGGAGAGAGAGAGAGGGAGAGGGAGAGAGAGGGAGAGGGAGAGAGAGGTGGAGAGAGAGGGGGACAGAGGGGGAGAGAGAGGGGGAGAGGGAGAGGGCGAGCGGGCGCTGCAGCCGCACTCACACACTATGCCCTTTATCAAACTCCGAGCAAGCAGCCCAGCAGCCACACTTGACTTTTTACCAGCAGCAAAACCACACGCATTCCTCGAGCTGGGGCCTGCTTCTCTCTGGAACTGCGGGAGTTTTGAATGTGGGGGATGGAACAAGCGCCCAGACAGAGGCAGAGGAGGGGAGGTCAGGGGTCGCGGAGGGCAAGCCAGCCTCTCCCCACGCGCAAAGCACATGTGTCTCGTCCACCTCACCCCGGAGAGAGGCTGTCCGTGTTCCAGGGCCTGCAGGGCACCCTCCTCGGAGTCCGACATGGCAGCATGCCCGGGATACCAGCAGGGCAGCCCCCGTACACACACACACACACACACACACACACACACACACACACACACACACACACACACACACACACGGTCTCCCCATTGATACAAACAGGCAATCTGCTTCCTGAGGCCACTGTGGGGCTCCCTCTGTAGCCACATGTGTCCCGTGCAGCCACCACCCCACCCCTCCAAACACACACACATCCCTCAGGGCTGGACCCTGCAGCAACACCAGGCCCCTAAGCGCTTGTGTCTTTGGGGCTGGAGCAATAGCACAGTGGGGAGGGCGTTAGCCTTGCACACAGCCAACCAGGGTTCGATTCCCAGCATCCCATATGGTTCCCCGAGCACCACCAGGAGTAATTCCTGAGTGCAGAGCCAGGAGTAACTCCTGTGCATGGCTGGGTGTGACCCAAGAAGCAAAAAATAATAATATTTAAAAAAAAATTTTTTTAATAAGCTCTTGTGTCTCTGAGTCTCTGACTATGGGGACTCTCCTTCCTCAGCTGTTTGCCTGCTCTGGCAAACTCCTGCTCATCCTTCAAGATCCCAGACTAAATGAGAACTGTTTTCTCTAGCCCTCAGGCAAGGAGAAGACAACACTAAAAGCAGCATTCACGCCACACACACTGTTCCAGAAGCATCTGCTGAAGAATGAAACGTCCAACCCGGGGCCCAGAGAGAGAGTCAAAGGGATCAGGTACACACCTTGCATGTGGTTGACCCTAGTTCAATCCCAAGCACCACATGGTCCCCTCCCAGCACTGCTGGGTGTGGCCTGGAAGCCGCCAAGTACCCCCACAATGGCCCAGGGAATCACTCGTACCACAGGGCCCAAACAGCACGGCATCCTCGGGGCCCTACCCCCCACCCCCCAGAGAAGTGCCAGGAGCTCCACAAACACCCCCAGATCCAAAATCCATCCCCATCTACACAGTCAAAGGCAGAAACCAGATATTCCTTCTGGTTTCCTGCATCTCAAAGAACAAAGTGCCTTTTAACAATTTTTATGATTTAAACTTTTCATTCATTCCAGTTTTTTGTTTGTTTTCTCCTTCCCTGGAAACAGCCTTAGCATGACTTCACTAGTCCGAGGAGAGCCATGATTGTACAGCCAGCAGAATCTCTAGCAGATGTGACTTCATTCCCGTGCTTGGAACCACCCCCCATGCCCACAAAGGGTAGTCACCTTCATCTCCATTTCACAGGTAAGAAAACTGAGGCTCAGGGGTGAATAGCAAAGGCAAGGTTCAAGCCCAGACTGTGTAACTCCAAAGATAATGCCATGGGCTTCTGATTTATAGTGTGTGTGTGTGTGTGTGTGTGTGTGTGTGTGTGTGTGAATGACACAAGTTTGAGACATCATGATAGTATAAGTTCAAAGAACTTTCATGTGATTCCTCTCCCCTCAGATACACGCAAACCCCAGCTGATATCTGAGTTAATAACCCCCTGCAGCCCCAAAGTGGTGAGACAAGGTCAATAACACACATACGCACACATACACATACAAGTCATTCACACACACTGACACAATCACACAACTCTCACACTCACACATATTCACATACTCACACTCGTGTATACACTCACGGCACACACAATGCTCACATTCATGGACAAAACTCACATTCAGACACACAACTCTCGATCTCTCACATACACACACACACACACACACACACAATGGCTGACATAAGGTGTTCTTTCCCCCACACACAAACCATGGTGCCCAGAGCAACATCACGGGGCATTGGATCTACTCAAAGCTCTACCCCCATCCCGAGGGGGGGGCTCGTGCTCTCCTGACCCCCCAGAGGGGAGCACCTGCACCCAGACAGAGAGAAGGAAGAAAGATAAAGGGCTAAGGACTCCCAGCCGCCGGCTTGGAGGGAAGGTTCCAGAAAGGACCTCTTGTACATCTCCTTACGACCCACAGCACAGATGCTTCCTGGCCCTAAGGGAGGCGAGCCCAGACCATCACGGAGAAGGGCACAAACGCTGGGAGACCCCCAACGCCATCTGGCAGCTGGAGGAAAGGTAAGGAAGAGCAGAGGAGAGTTCTGGAAGCTTCTCTGTGCTAACCATGCAGTGGGGACGGCTGCCCTGGAGCACCGGAGAGAAAGGAGGGGGAGGGGTTTAGGAAGGACCACGCGTCTGCCACTCTCCCAGCTGGGAACAAGGCCTGTTCCCTCGTAGGAGCAGCAGGGGTGGGACAGGCATTCCAAGGCGGCCCACAGGCACTCATTCCCAGGGTTGCCATAACAAACAATGATACATGTGCCGGTGTCAAACAACAGCCGATCACACTCTCACACACAGTTCGGATCCAGGTGCCAGCTAGGTGACACTTCCTCCCAAACTTCCTGGCCCCTGGCGTCACTGGGTCGGGGTTGGAGGGGTGGGGGGGTGGGCCCTCCAGTCAGGGCTTGGCTGAGGCTGCAACTCTCCGCTCTCTCCCTCTCGCCTCTGGCTCCCATCGGGACACCAAAGTCGGTGGTTCCCAGCCAAGCCAGGATGATCTCATTTCTAGCCCCTGAACTCCATTCAGTCTGCAAGCTGGTTCCAGCGGCATCACAAGCTCGGATTTCCAGGGAGCCAGGACAGAAGGAGCCATCCTCAACCCACTGTTACCTGGTAAACGAGCAGAGACCTACAGCCTTGCCCCCCGCTCCCCCGCGCTCTCCAGGGAAGGCGCAGCTCGACCGCGAGTATGGGCGCAACTGGGATGGCGGTGATGCACCGTCTCACCGTGAGGTGAATGCAACCCCCGAACAGTGCTCTCGGCAGGTCAAGGTGAGAGGAGCAAAGGCACAAACCCTGCACCCACATGTGCGAGCTGTCCCCTAAGTAAGCGTGCATGCACACGTTCTAGAGGTAGGCGGCCCTCCTGAAGGCTCCTTTTTGGTCTAATCGACTCACTACAGAAGCCGCTTGTGGAATGGACGCTCTTGTGGCTCCGGAATGCGGGAGGCCTGGGTTCAAATTCCTGCTTCCCATGATCCCCTGAGCACTGTGAGCACGGAGCTGAGATCACACCTCAGCACGATTAGGTGAGGAACCTCAAGACCAACCAAACACAAACAAAACCAAGTGACCGGCAACCATCCGCCCGCTACTATTTCAGGATGCGCAGAGTGAGGGGTCAGAGCACGCATCTTACTGCGAGCACTTGCAGTAAGGCCCCTGGATACCACTCAAACCTCTGCCCCACACGCTCTGGAGCCAGCAAAGACGCAGCAGTCTTTCCCGTGAGAGAACACGCCTGCAGAGAGTCGCAGCTCCGAATGCTTCAAAATAAGGCAGGTCGCTTTCCAGAGTCCCCGACACAAACCTTCCACCTCTGCCACAGCTTCACGTAGTAGTGACGCAGACGGACGGGACTGGAAAGGGAGAGAGAAACGGGGAAACAGGGACCAAAGCAGAGGCAGACAGAGCCGTGTCTGCTCTGGGGAAATGTGTGCAGGGCAGAGCTACTGGGCTGAGCGGGGTGGGAGGGGGGGTGGACCCAAGGGCACGTGGAGGGGCTTCCACTGCAGCGAGCAGGTCAAGTGGAGGATCCGGCACGCAATGACCACCCCCTTCCACACTCCGACGGTGGCTTTCAATCCTGCTTAGGGACCAGCGGGCATGGCGGAGAGACCAGCAAGGCAAGGGTCCTGCACTCGGCCTCTCCCCCGTCATGGTCCGGTCTCCCATCAGCCGCTTCTCTGTAAGGGCGACCCAGGCTCCTGTCCTGCCTCTCCCAGTGGCAGGGAAGGAGATGTGTACTGAAAGTAGACTAGAGACTGAACAGGATGGCCACTTAATACCCCTACTGCAAACCACAACACCCAAAAGGAGAGAGAGAGAGAACAAATTGGAATGCCCTGCCACAGAGGCAGGGTGGGGGGGGGTGCGGGGGATGGGATAGGGGGGTGGGAGAGATGCTGGGTTCATAAGTGGTGGAGAATGGACACTGGTGGAGGGATGGGCTCTCGAACATTGCATGAGGGAAAAACAAGCACGAAAATGTGTGAATCTATAACTGTACCCTCACTGTGACTCACTAATTAAAAAATAAATCTGTCTGTCTGTCTGTCATCTTGTTGCTCATCAATTTGCTTGAGCGGGCACCAGTAACGTCTCTCATTGAGAGACTTATTGTTACTGCTTCTGGCATATCCAATACGCACGGGTAGCTTGCCAGGCTCTGCCGTGCGGCTCGATACTCTCGGTAGCTTGCCGGGCTTTCCGAGAGGGGCAGAGGAATCGAACTTGTGTCGGCCGCTTGAAAGGCAAATGCCCAACTGCTGTGCTATCACTAAATAAATTTTTAAAATAAATACAGTGATGGGGAACAGAGACTCAGAATGGGCTGGGGCACAGGCCCTGCATGCAGGCGGCCTGGGTTGGATCCCCTGCATCACATGGGGTCCCGAGCGTGGCCAGGAGTCACCCCTAAACACTGAGCTGGGAGTAGCCACTGAGCATCCCCCCAGATATGGCCCAAAACAACAGCAACAAAATGCAAAGAGGACCCTCCTGACGTTAGAACTTGAAACGCACACCAGACCCTCCCACTAGCCCAGCGCTGGGCAGTCCTGGGAAGTGGCGCCCATTTTGTACGTGCAATAAAAGGTGGACGAGATGCTCTCCTGGGCCGGAGAGGGAATGAGGAGGCATAAAACCGACACAGCGCATGTGAAAGCCCAAGCATCAGACCGTGTGCCGGGCACTGCAGAGAAGGGGTCACTCGTCCTTGGCCTCCCGCGGCCCACTGGACACCAAGGCTGGCTCCTTCGGCTGCTGACATCACAGGAGGGAGGCTCACCGCACTTCCCCCGCCTCAAAGAGAACCAAAGTTCCACGCATGGAGCCTGACCTCTGCCAAGTGCAGGTCTCGTTGGCACAAGTCGGTAAGCCAAGCCGCTACAAGCCAACGACCCTCCACCTCAGGGCCTGAACATGCGTCTCCCGAGCTGTCGCTCCAAACCCGACGGGTGGTTCTCACCACCCTCAGTCAGCTCCTTTGTTCAGCTGCCTGTTCCCCACACAATAAAAGAATCAGCTTCTCGAACACCCATCCCTTCACCAGGGCACATATCCCACCACCAGGAATCACAGAGCATTGTATAACTGAGACTTAAACCTGAAAACTTTGTAACTTTCCACATGGTGATTCAATAAAATAAATAAATAAATAAATATCAAATAAATAAATAAAAGGAAAAAATAAAGGGCTTCCCACACACACACACAAAATAAATAAATAAAATAAAGAAATCAGCTTCTGTGTATCAAAGAAAACCAAGAATTCCTACGGACAGGGCCCATCAGAATCCCCTGGTCAGGAAGGATCCCGTCTCTCTGCCGCCTACCCTCCCTGTCGGTGAGCAAAGCCCCCCAGTCTCCCCCAGAGGGGGCCCGACTCAGGGTGGGGATGAGACTGGCCAACAGCGTGTTTGTTTCTGCAGAGAAATGTGTCCAAACGGATGACCCACCTGTCCTTAGCTGCGATACCGGCACATTCTGTCAACTGGGCGATCTCGGGCCCGGCCCACGAACGGGTACCCTTGGGGAGTATCAGCCACAGACACCCGGAGCAACCGCATCCCACCAAGGCTGAGAGAGGGCAGGGGTGGGATTTAGGTGCAGGTGGGGGTTCTGATTCCTGAGAGACAGGGAGCAATATAAACCCTCCCTGCTGCTTCTTCGCTCTGCTGGAGCAGCTCTCCCGAGCACTGATCCAGACACCTGAGGGTCCCTCCTGGCCATGACAGGCCGATGTGTCAGCCCCAGGCTTCCGGGGGCCACCGGGGCCACACCTGGCAGCAGCGGCAGCACTGAAGGGTAGAGGCTCATAGGAACAGGCAAGTAGCTTGGGGCCCAACACACATAAGGCAGCTCTCCAGGCCCCGGGAGCGCCCTCTCCACCTGCAAAGGTGCCTTATTGCCTCTCTCGCTGTGTTTTAGGGTCACACTTGAGGGTGAGCAGGGATCACCCCAGGCTCCGTGCTCAGGGATCACTCCTGGCAGGGATGCCAGGGATGGAACCCGGGTCAGCCTCATGCAAGGTGAATGCTCTACCTGCTACACTACCTTCTCCCTCCTCACTCCTCTCTCCTCTCTCCTCACTCCTCACTCCTCTCTCCTCTCTCCTCACTCCTCTCTCCCTCCCTCTCCCTCTCCCTATTCCTCTCCCTCTCCCTCCCCCCTTCCTCTCCCTATTCCTCTCTCCTCTCTCCTCTCCCCTGTCTTCCATCCTCTCCCTCTCCCTCTCCCTATTCCTCTCCCTCTCCCTCTCCCTCCCCCATTCCTCTCCCAATTCCTCTCTCCTCTCTCCTCTCTCCTCTCTCCTCTCCCCTCTCTCCCTCCCTCTCCCTCTCCCTCTCCCTCTCCCTCTCCCTCTCCCTCTCCCTCTCCTTCTCCCTCTCCCTCTCCCCTTTCCCCTCTCTCCTGTCTCTCTCCCTCTCCCTCTCTCCATTGCTGGGGCAGCCTCTGAAGTTTCTTCCTGGTTTCCCCGAGTTCAATTTTCACAGCTCGTGGTTAAAGTAGCACTGCAGTCGTTGCTGTTACTTGGGTTTTTGATTTGGGGATACATATGGCTTTTCTTTGACAAAACCAAAGTAGAACGAAAACCTTGCATGCGTGCGTGACCAAAAGAGGGTTTTCTTCCTGGTGTGCCAGCCCGTGCAGTGCTCAACATGGAGGGGGTAATGTTCAGGGCCTTCAGATGAACCCCAAGCACACACCCCCTCCTGTGCAAAGCACTGCTGGGCCAGATCGAGTTACGGGGGGGAAAGGTGGGAGGGAAGCCGGTTCACAAACGTCCACTCTCTGCGTCCACTCTCTGCGCATCGCATTTCCCCATGAGTCTGGTGGGGAGGGCGGGGTGCAAAGGGGCTGCACAAAGCCCACACTGCCAACACCCCCTATGGACCAGGAGTCAGGGTGAGGGGTGACGGATCTCGGCCAGCGGGATTCCCATTTAAAGGAACCCCACGGAGCAGGCCTGAGGCACCCCGGGCAGCGTGAGCTTCTTAGGAAGGTCCAGACATAAAACGCTTTTTGCAAACACACATGGGCCCTCCCAAAGGCCTCTCCACAGCACACACATGCTCCTGGGGTGGAGTCAGATGTTCCCAAAGTGACCCTGGCTGGCTGGCTGGCTCCCAGCGAGGACCCGGTGGGGCGATGGCTTCAGAATTAATGGCCAACAGCAGGTCTCGGGGTATTGGGGTCGAGGAGGGGTAGGACAGGCTCAAACATGCAGAGGATTTGGAAATATGTGAAACGGTGAAGGGATTCTCATCCCCAGTTTGATCTGTTCGGTGACCCGGAAAAAAGGTCTTGCGGCGATCCAGTTAGCAATGTCTCATCCTCCCGGAGTTCCAGGGGTCTTTCCTGAGCCTGGAAGGGTCTGGAGAAAAGGAGCACAAGCGTGCAAACGGCCCCAGGGGAGTCTAACAGGGACGGAGTGAGGACGCCAGATGGTTGCATTCTCCTAGCTGCACACACCCAGTAACCTCCAGAGACCTCTTGGGGTTGGAAGTGACTTCAGTAACCAACGACTTTACGATGTGGGGAATTAGGTAGCAAGGTGCTTTGAATCTTTCCCCCTTTATTCTTTTTTTTTTTAATTTTTTATTGAGTCACCATGTGGAAAGTTACAAAGTTTTCAGGTTTAAATCTCAGTTATACAATGCTCGAATACCCATCCCTTCACCAGTGCTCATATTCCACCACCAAGAACCCCAGTATAGCTCCACCCCGCCCCCTCACACCCCTTTATTCTTGTGAGACTGTCTGTGCCAAATATATCGGGACCAGAGGGACAGTACACAGGTAGAGGACTTGGCTTGCACACAGCCTACCTGGGTTCGATTCCCGGCACCCCATAGGGTCCCCTCGAGCTCTGCCAAGAAAGGTCCCTGAGAATAGCTGGTTGTGGTCCCCAAACAGAAACAAAAAACAAAACAGAACAAAAAGGAGACATCTCTCGGGGCTGGAGCGATAGCACAGCAGGGAGGGTGTTTGCCTTGCACGCGGCCGACCCAGGTTCGATCCCCAGCATCCCATATGGTCCCCCAAACACCACCAGGAGTAATTCCTGAGTGCAGAGCCAGGAGTAAGCCCTGAGCATCACTGGGTGTGACCCCCCACAAAAAAAAAAAAGAAGCCAAGTACCCCTTGGTACACCCCTGTTTTCCCCAGCACACTGGCACGGCCCAATCCAAACAAATAAAGCCACTGCCCTAAAGGTGCCACACACCCAAGTGAGCTCTGCCCAGAACCCCTTACTGATCCAGCTTCTCCTTGGGCACCGGCCGGGCCTTAGCAGGAAGCTCAGGTGACCACAGAGGGGGTGGAGTTGAGGATGGCAAAGCCTCCATCAGCCCCGAACCTCTCCCAACCGGTCTGCACAGGAGCAAGAAACACAAAGGGGCGAGAAACCGGTGACTGCGTTTCCCGGGATCGTCAGGAGCGATAGGTAGTGTCTGTACCGGGACCAGCCTTCCACTCGTACTTTCCTGGTACTGATCCTTTTCCAAGGACAGTTCTTGGGCCAACTGTCCAGGGAGGGAGAGAGCACCCCGGGGCAGCATCCACGATAAGTGCAGAGAAAGGCTGAGTCTGGAGGCTGACGCAGCCGGGCCCATCCAGCAGGAAACACCAGGAGTCGCCCCCACTCGCCTGCGGATGACCCGGTAGACCTGACAAAGCAGCCCCACGCCTGCCGTTTCATTTCAGACGTGTAATAGCTCCCCGGCCCGGTTATTATTAACCTCAAAGAGACAGGACTAACCGAGGCGCCACAATCATGAGTGAGAAAAGTCAGAACTTGAACTCGGCCTTGGAGTTTAAAGGCCACAGAGGGGAAGGGGGAAGGGACATAGATCCTGGGGCTTTCGGTGATCGGGAAGCCACACCGCAGCTCCAGGAACTGGCTCGCCTCGACTTACCCAAAACTGCAAGCTGTCTCTGTCTCTTTTTTTTTATTATTATTTTTTTTAGGTCACATCCGGCAATGCACAGGGGTTACTCCTGGCTCTGCACTCAGGAATTACCCCTGGCGCTGCTCAGGGGACCATATGGGATGCTGGAAATTGAACTCGGGTCGGCCGCGTGCAAGGCAAACACCCTCCCCGCTGTGCTGTCGCTCCAGCCCCTGTCTCTGTCTCTTAAAGGAGCCGGGGTTGAGGGTCCCGCCAGTCCGTGCCGAGGTTCTACCCACATCACCCTCTTAGCCTGATTGCGTCACTGGGCAACCAAGTGCATCTCTCTGCTTAGAGGAGGGAGGAGGGCTCGAGTTGGACACGTCCAGAACCATACGGGGAAAGAGGAAGAAAAGCAGGAAATCTTGCAGGAACGGAGCCCGAACCTACTGAGGGAAGATCGAGTTCAAGTTATTGAAGGTGCAACTGCAGAACACCAAAGGTGCGTGCTTCGAGTTCCTGAAAAGCCACCAAACCCAAATGTCTCGGCAATCCAGGTGCCAAAGAAATCACTTACAAATTCCACCTGCTGTCAAAAACCACTTCAGAAAATGTTTATCTGTATGTTCGGTTGAGCAATCTGCAAGAAGTTACTGCGTGAACAGCATGAAGTTTAAGGACTGATTAGCATGGGATTGACTGCTATGGCTCTAGAAAGGGCCCACAGCGATAGCACAGCGGGAAGGGCGCTTGCCGTGCACTCAGCCAAGTTGGGTTCCATCCCCGACATCCCATACAGTCCCCTGAGCTTACCAGGAGTGATTTCTGAGTGCAGAGCCAGGTGTAGCTCAAAAACTAAAAAGGGGGGAAAGAAAGAGAGAAAGAAAGAGAGAAAGAAAGAAAGAGAGAAAGAAAGAAAGAAAGAAAGAAAGAAAGAAAGAAAGAAAGAAAGAAAGAAAGAAAGAAAGAAAGAAAGAAAGAAAGAAAGAAAGAAAGAAAGGGAAAGTTGAAAAGTCCACTGTGAATGAATTGAGAGTTTCTGGAATCTGTGGACAGGCGCATGCATGACAGAGTGTGAGAGTAAGAGCTCAAAGTCGATCTGGGGGCTGGAGCGATAGCACAGCAGGTAGGGCACTTGCCTTGCATGCAGCCAACCCGGGTTCGATTTCCAGCATCTCATATGGTCCCCTGAGCACCGCCAAGAGTAATTCCTGAGTACAGAGTCAGGAGTAACCCCTGAGCATCGCTGGATGTGACCAAAAAAGCAAAAGCAAAAAAAAAAAAAGGTCAATCTAAAACCCTCTAAAACCCATAGTCACCTGTACTCGACAGATGCCAACTGCCAATGGGCCTTTACCCTGATGTCAAGAGGAGACATCTCGAGATACCACTTTCTCAGTAGAAAGCACAGCATCAAGTAAAAACTTGAGAGAGAGAGAGAGAGAGAGAGAGAGAGAGAGAGAGAGATCACGGTCTTTCTAGAATCAGGACTAAAAGGGAAAATATTTACATTTTCCAACAATTTTCACAGCAGCAAGTCTATGTTCCAGCCAGCTAAGGACTGAGGTCCAACATTCTCAACTGTCTGAGTCTTATTCCCCTTAAGACTCACACAGCCCCTTCAAAGTCTCTATCAGTCCATACCTCAGTAAGTTGGTGACTTCAGAAAGAGGGGGTAACTGCAGGGATAAGGGAAAGAAGTGGGTATCAACCTTTGCTCTCTGGGAGACTCCAAATGTCAGAATCTCAAATTGACTCCATCCTGCTTCAACTCCAAGTAAGCCAAGAGTATACTGACTCTGCTTGGGGAAAGAAAGTGTCAACCTTTACTCAAAGTTTGAAGCCCAGAAGCGCACTATTTTATCAACCAGATTCCACCCCAAGCCCAAAGACAGATAGATGTGGAGCATGATGACTGGTACTTCTAAAACCTGTGTTCAACGCAGAACATGGACAAAGCACAAGAAAGGAACATTCTGTGAACGTCTCTCCAAGGATCTGGGTCAGCCAATTCTCAACACAGTTGGCTGTCACCTCGACCTGGAGACATTAAGAAACTATAGAAAACTGCTTCACAAGCTTTCTCAAGCCCTGCTTAAACCACACAGTCATACAAAAAATGCAACAATGCCTTAAGACATTTGTCAGAACTGTGTGTCCTCAAAATACATCTACCAAGCACTTTTGGAGCCGGTCTCCAGGAATGCAACCTCAAATCACCTGTAATCCATGCCCAAGATTGTTTTGGCCAAGTACGATGGGATTTCCCACACCTCCAACAAAACTTTTAAAGACCTTCATCCACTTGGCAGGGGGGAGAGAAAATGCAGAGCATGATGGACCGACCTTGGGGAAGGACTTTGACCTTCTGGCCAAGCAGTTTCCAACCTAGTGGCCAAATGAAATGAAAGGCAGCTTTGCTCCTACAATTTGTAGAATTTTTGTAACTCCCCTTTCCATCGTCCTACCTTGCCAACTCATAATCGGCTGCCCTGCGGGAGGACTTATTTAGACCCGGGGCAGCGGTTTCTGTGTGTAAACCATGAATCAGAGGCTCTCGCTCGACTGCTTTCCTTGTTGGTTTTCTTTTCTCTTTTACCACCTCGCCCAGAAATCTCCCCTGGGCCCAATCCTGAACAGGGTCCACTGGGATAAAAATTGAATCCCAAAAAGTGAACGGCACATATGAAAGAGTCGCGTGATGTGAGAAGGGAAAGGAAGTGTTGGAACCCGAATGAATGGCTGGGAGTTCCTGCACGCGTGAATGAATGAAATGATGAACGGGAAGGGTCACTGCAGGGAGCAACACAATGGCAACACAAGGAGCCACTCAACGGGGCTGGAGCGATAGCACAGCGTGTACGGCGTTTGCCTTGCATTCGGCCAACCCAGGTTTGATTCCCAGCATCCCCTATGGTTTCCAGAGCACCGCCAGGAGTAATTCCTGAGTGCAGAGCCAGGAGTAACCCCTGAGCATCGCCGGGTGTAACCCAAAAAGCAAAATAAATTAATTAATTAATTAAAAAAAGGAGCCACACAAATCCTCTCTCCATCAGAGGGTTTCCTCCTCCGATCAATGTTTAGAATGCCAACGCCACCCCTCGCTAGATACCTCCATCCCCCAGAGGACCAATGTTCCTGATGCAGTCTGTCCCCCGCCATTGTCCCTGGAGACGCTGAAGTCGGCAGCTCCAGCCCAGACCTGACGGGGAAATGACACGGTGTGCGTGGACACACTGAATGAAGTTAACTGCCAACATGGGCTCCTTTTCCATCCATCTGACGAAGGAGCAACCCAGGAAGCAGGTGAATCACTGGGTTCCAGGCCCCAAGGCGAGTATCTTCTTGTGGCCGGAGCAATAGCACTGCCGGTAGAGTGTTGGTCGCGCACGTGGCCAACCTGGGTTCAATCTCTGGCCCCCCAGAGGATCCTCCGAGCCCGCCCGCCAGAAGTGACCACTGAACGCAGAGCCAGGAGCAAACCCTGAGTACCACCCCGTGCGGCCAAAAGAACCAAAAGTATCTTCTCCCCCACCTCTTGGCACGCCCTTCACGCACGCCCTCCCCGGAGACAGGCTCCAGCAGGCTTTGGGCTCCTTGCAGCAGGGACAGAAATGAGAGGCTGAGCTGGGCACTGCCCACACACACCCCCGATTTCTCTTGGGAAGCAGGAAGTGCCAGGGAGGCCTGAGGTTTCACGCTCACTCACTGCCTGTCCAGCCACAACGCGCCCAGAGAGACGGAGTCCCCATCTACCTGGAGGCCGAGGGAGGACCCCCCCTCAAAGATGCTCTCTTCCCGCTGTACCCCCTCCCTCCCTGTCCTCCTGCGGAGACTCGACTCTCAGGGACCCCGGAAACCAAGTTGAATGCATCCTGAAAGAGGCCGCCCTGCCCGCCCTTGGCACAGGTAAGCAATGCAATAAAAAACTGAACCCACCCGGCTTCCTAGCGCCCGGGGTGGAGGGGCAAAAGGCTTGCCACAGAGCCCGTCTTTGTGCCAGCCCTGCTGGTCTCTGCTTGCCCTCCCCGCCCAGCCCCGCTGCCCTTCCTGCTTCTGTTTCCAGCATCCCTGGCTGCAGAGCTGGGCGGGGCCCCGGTCCCATTCCCCCTATCCTGAGAAGGGAACGTGAGGGGGCCAGAGCGATCACACAGCGGGCAGGACGCTTGCCCTGCAGGAAGCCAACTCAGCCTTCCATCCCCGGCACCCCTTATGGTCCCCTGAGCACTGCCAGGAGTAATTCCTGAGGGCAGAGCCAGGAGTAACCCTGAGCACTGTTGGGGGGAGGAGAAGGAGGAGGAAGAGGAGGAGGAAGAGAAGGAGGAAGAGGAGGAGGAGAGACACTAGGCATTGGGCCACTGAGCCTAGTTCAAGAGAAGAAGGAGGAGGAGGAGAAGAAGAAGGAGGAGGAGGAAGGAGGAGGAGGAAGAGGAGGAGAAGAAGGAGGAGGAGGAGAAGGAGGAGGAGGAGGAGGAAGAGGAGGAGGAGGAAGAGGAGAAAAAAGAGGAGGAGGAGAGACATTGGGCATTGGGCCACTGAGCCTAGTTCAGGAGGAGGAGGAGGAGGAGGAGAAACAGAAGGAGGAAGAGGAGGAAGAGGAAGAAAAAGAGGAGGAGGAGGAGGAAGAAGAAGAAGAGGAGGAGGAGAGATATTGGGCCACTGAGCCTAGTTCAGGAGGAAGAGGAGGAGGAGGAGGAGGAAGAAGAAGAGGAGGAAGAGGAGGAGAAGGAAGAGGAGGAGAGACATTGGGCCACTGAGTGTAATTCAGGAGGAGGAGGAGGAGGAGAGACATTGGGCCGCTGATCCTAGCTCATGGCATTCAGGACAACGGCAGAGCGGGGCCACACCCAGGACTCAGGGGTCCAGGGCCTGTAGTAAGACACTGGGTTTCTGCCAAGAGCCGAAGCTTAGTGGCCTTGGGGGAATCACACTGACCTCTAAGTACCTCCACGGCCTTCTCGGCGGCCACAGACCATCCGGCTGGCGGTGAAGCTCTGATGCTGTATGTACTTTTGTTTTGGTTTGTTTTGGCATCACACCCAGCCAGGGGATTCTCCCAGCTCTGCACTCAGGAATCACTCCTGGTGGTGCTCAGGAGAACAGAGGGGAGGCCGAGGATCGAACCCTGGCTGGCCACATGCGAGGCAAATACCCTTCCCGCGGTACTGCTGCTCTGGCCTCTAATCTTCTGTTTTAGAGTGCTCACAGCAGGGCAGAACAGGACTGAAACACGCTGTACTCGTCATAACACGCTTCTTTTGTTTCTTTAAAGACCTATCATTAGCGGGAAGGGACCTAGGGGTGTTCTCAGACTTAACTGCTATCATCTCCAAACCCCTCCCTGCCCTCGGGAGGGCTACGCTTCCCCGGCACCTACGTTTCTTGGCTCTAGTTTACAAACTCTTGTTCTAGTGTCTTTCCCCTGATCACTTATCAGAGTCTCAGAACAATGGACGGTGTCTTAGACAGCTTAGCCCTTTCAGCATCGAGCAAAACTCTTGGCCTGGAAAGAAATCTGATGATAGGGCTGGAGAGATAATACAGTGGGCCGGGTGCCTGCCGACATGGAGCCAATCTGAGTTCAGTCCTCGGCACCCAGTATGGCAGCACAAATCCTCTCTCCATCTGAGGTGCCCGCCGGGAGCGATGCCAGGGAGCAGAGCCTAAATAAACCCTGAGCACCGCTGCTGCGGCCCCAAACAAACAAAACAGTTTAAAGAGAAGTTTGATGATGATGATGATGATGATGATGATGATAATTTTGGGGGGTCCGAAGGGCAGTCACCCAAGTAGTGCTCAGGAAGTCTGGGGGTCTCTCCTGGCAATTCTCAGCCAACCAGTTGTTTAATGCCAGGGTCGCAGGAAGTGGCGGTGCTTGGGCCCCGCCAGGTGGAGGATTACCCAGCAGCCCCGGCAGAGCTTGGGGACCCCAAGGGGGTCTCGGGACGGCAGCTGCTGATGCTTATGCAGGGGTCAAGCCAGGATCAGCCACATGCCAGGCAAAATGCCTCGACCTCTGCACTCTCCGCCCCAATTATTATGGTGAAATAATTGTTTTAATTGTGAAGGGACTCGAGACCAATTACAGGGCACCACGCCTTCTTTCTGCCTTTTGACTTGAAGATCCCGAACGGAAACTCCGAGGCCAGCAGAGCCAGCCGCCCTGCCAGGCTTCCCAGGAAGCTGATTTCCAGGGGTCACCTTCCCCGTCAACTCTGCAGAAGTCTCTGCCGCCTGCCTGGCTCACTCCACGGGCTGGTCCTGTTTGACACCATCATTCATTCACCCACCATTCCCCGCTGCGGGATAAATCCCTGTGGCCCTTCGGTGAGATCTTGACTTTCCTTTTTCACTCTGAGGGGGCTTGGCTACATCTGCAGCACTGGGGGGGTGGGGGGGTTACTCTGGGATATGCTTGGGGAAACCTTGCCCTCTGGCCCTATTCGGCCCCCTGGAAACAGGCCCGCCTGAGGCAGAAAGAGGCGGACTTCACTCAAGGTTCCCACGGAGCACTTCCTACCTAACTGGGAGGCTGATGGCAGCTGGAGGGGCAGAATCCCTCGATTCTCTTAGAAAAGCTGCCTTGGGGGCTGGAGCGATAGCACAGCGGGTAGGGCGTTTGCCTTGCACGCGGCCGACCCGGGTTCTAATCCCAGCATCCCATATGGTCACCTGAGCACCACCAGGGGTAATTCCTGAGTGAAGAGCCAGGAGTGACCCCTGTGCATCGCCGGGTGTGACCCAAAAACCAAAAAAAAAAAAAAAAAAAAAAAAGCTGCCTTGGGTGGTGGTGAAGAGGACACACGGTGTCCCCAGACCTGCCGCAGGGTGAGCCCTAGGGTGTGTCTGTCCCCGCGGGCCACAGTGAGCACCCAGCACAGAAGGCAGCCTGGAGGCATGAGAGGTGGCACAGCGGGGACAGGTGCTGGCCTAGGGTGAGGCCAGCCTAAGGATGAGGCCGCCTGGAGAAATCCTTGAGCATGGAACTAGGAGTCAGCCCTCAACACAACTGGGTGTGCGCCCCTCGCCCTGTACTCACCAAAAAAGGGTCGTTTGGGGGCTGGAGACAGAGGACAGCAGGCAGAGAGCTTGTTTTACACCTCGCTTGGAGCCCCAACACCATGCATGATCCCCCAGGCCCTGCCAGGAGTCATCCCTGAGCCAAAAGCCAGGAATAAACCCAGAGTACCATCCTGTGGTGTATTCGCTATGCCAAAAACAGTGACAACAAATCTCACCATAGAGATGTTACTGGTGCCCGCTCGAGCAAATCGATGAACAATGGGACGAGAGTGACAGTGACCATAAGGTGTGCCCCCTTCCTTTCCAAAAATGGTCGTGTGAAGACATTGTTGTCACGGTAGTAAGAATTATAAAGGCTGCCGTTCCTTAGGCCCTGTGAACTGCATCTCTGGGGTGGGAGGGAGGGGGGACCGTCCTAGAGACGTGCAGCCTTGGCTTGCTGGCACTGCAGGAGGCAGGGAGAGTCTTCCACCAGCCCCCCCCCCCCCGACACGAGGCCTCACTGCCATGTGGCTCTTTGTCAGCTGTGTCCGCGAATGGTCACCTCCACCTCGGACCCCTCCCACGCCATCCTGACATCTATCCAGACTCCCCTTCCTCTTCCTTCTCCCGGGGAACTCCTCTTCATCCTCCTCTCCGGGAACTCTCGCAGCCCCTCCTTGGCCTCATCAAGTGCTCTTGCTTTCTAAGAAATCAAAAGCCACTTCGGTCTGAACCATCCTTTGCTCGACGCGCATCTCCCACGACACTGCGAATCCCGGAAAGGCAGGAAGTGTCTCTTTTTTCATCTTTTTAATCTCCAGAATCGGCTGCGGAAGCTTGTAATTATTGCTTCCAGCATATTGTAAAACAGAGATGCTAAGAGAGGGAGGGGCAGGAAGAGAGAGCCAGGGACAAGGAGCTCGCCTTGCATGCAGCCCACCCCGGTTCAATCCCCAAGCCCCAGATGGCCCTACAAACACCACCAGAAGTACCAGAAGTGACCCCTCGATTCAGAGCCAGGAGTAAGCCCTGAGCACCACTGGGTGTGACCCACACCCATTCTCCCCAATGCCGCAAATAAATGTGAGCTGATCAGAACAAATCGCGTTCCCTCACATTAGTGGGAGAAACTGGCAAATGAATATTTAAAAAGAAGGAAATCGGCGAACCGAGACGTGAAAAAGCAGCATTTCAAATTTCTGGAAAATATTCTGAGACCTCGAAGGAAAGGGAGCTTGAGAAATAAGTGCAACTTTTTTTATTATTTGCAGGGTACAAACATTTAAAAAGCAGATAAATGTTTATACTTGTCATGGGTCAGCTAGAGACCATATAATCTCCCTGAATTCTTTCCCCCCCAAATGAAATTCCCTTAAGTAGGTTATGACAGGGAGATTTATCTCCGTGGCCGGGTCCTCTCACCGCGGAGGCAACTGAAAAAATGTCCTTTTCTGGATGTGGTACACCAGGGCGGCCTGGGACGGCCTAGCAAAACCCCAGGGACACACCAGCCCCGGGCATCTGAAGCACCACTGGCCTTGGGCCTGGCCAGTGAGTCACAGCCAACCCCACTGCCTCGCAGACGGGTTCTGAGGCTTCACCGCACACCCCCCAGGAAGGAAAGAGCTACCCAGTCCTCGGGCACCTTCATTCAGAAGGGCACCTTCCAGGGAGATTGTCCCATACTTGGGAGCCTGTCTCATGAGCTGGGGGAGAAGGCAGCTGGGATAGAGAAGGGATCACTAAGTCAGTGATGGTGGGAGGAATCGGTCGGGATGGGAGATGTGTGCTGCAAGTAGACAAAGGACCAAACGTGATGACCTCTCGGGATCTGTGTTGCAAACCATAATGCCCAAAAGTAGAGAGTATGAGGGAAATTGTCTGCCATGGAGGCAAGGGGAGGGTTGGAAGAGGTGGGGGGGAGTAATACTGGGGACATTGGTGGTGGGGAATGTGCACTGATGGAGGGATGGTGGAGGGATGGTGGAGGGATGGGTGATCGTTGCATGACTGAAACTCAAACATGAAAGCTTGTCATTGTATCTCACGATGATTCAATAATAAAAAATTTGAGAAAACAAAACAGAAGGGCACTGTCATTCAGAAGCCACCTCACCGACCTAACAAGGGTTGGCAGTCAGACCTAACATGGGGCTGAGCCGCAGGCGTGAAAGGGCCAGGCGAGGCCTCAGTCCTGGGGGGCGGGAGACGGGTACATGGGGATGGGTGTGGAATTACGTCCATGAGAAACCATTATTATTAGTAGCCTTGTAACACTCCCCCCCTCAGTTTTTTTAAAATAAAAACAGGGATGGAGCACCCGTGACAAATAACTGACGCTGTCACCTCAGGGAGGTGGAGGCAGAGAATCACAGCAGTCCCGGAGAGGCCTGCTCAAAAAAATCTTATTTGCCAGTTTCGGGTTAAAGAGTGAGAGCAAAGCAGGGGGCAGGGCTGGGCGCATGCCTGGCATGCAGGAGGCCCCAAGTTCAGTCCCCAGCACAGTCCCTGGCACGGTGAGCCCGACCCCGCCTCCCCCAGCCTAGCATGCAGTTAGTTCACAGTGAGCAGCATGCAGTTCAGTCCCCGGCACGGTGTGCCCATTCCCCGCCTCCCCCAGCCTAGCATGCAGTTCACAGTGAGCAGCATGCAGTTCAGTCCCCGGCACGGTGTGCCCATTCCCCGCCTCCCCCAGCCTAGCATGCAGTTCACAATGAGCAGCATGCAGTTCAGTCCCCAGCACCGTGAGCCCGACCCCCCTCCCCCAGCCTAGCATGCAGTTCACAGTGAAACAGCATGCAGTTCGGTCCCCGGCACGGTGAGCCCAACCCCCCTCCCCCAGCCTAGCATGTTGTTCACAATGAAACAGCATGCAGTTCAGTCCCCGGCACAGTGAGCCCAACCCCCCTCCCTCCCTAGCCTGGCACTGCTGGTACCCAGAATCATGGGTCTTAGTACTGCACTCTCTAGCCACTGAACTCTCAACAGAAGGCTGAGTGGGGTCTCACTGGGGGGACCCCCTGTTGTCCCGGCCCGAGGGACGAGTCAATGTGGGTAACTGGGAGAGGTTGCGCGAGTGGGAGAAAGTGAGAGAAAAAGAAGAATGGGAGCAAGACAAGGCTATGATCAAGCAAGCTAGCGAAAGCTCTTTATTTCTCTCAAGCTGGTTTTTTATCATTGATTACATGAGGAAGTAGGCCAAATAGGGAAGTAACAGTACATGCACATTTTCAGTGACACCGGGAGCAAGCCCTAACAGCGGGCGCAGGACAGTTATCTCGGGCATTGCTCAGAAACGTACACAATGGGTTCTAACATTTTTCTTAATGTAAGGACATTTTTCCAACAAAGGTTGGGTCCTTAATTGCAGGTCAGGCTATACTGACATTTTGGCTCCCGGCACCCTATCACCCTACCATCCCCAGCAGGGCTTGGGAGGCCCCTCCAGGAAAGGAATTTTTAATTTTCAAAAGTAAGCAAAAGGGGGGCTGGAGCGATAGCACAGCGGGAGGGCATTTGCCTTGCACACGGCCGACCCAGGTTCGATTTCCACCATCCCATAGGGTCCTCTGAGCACTGCCAGGAGTAATTCCTGAGCGCAGAGCCAGGAGTAACCCCTGTGCATCGCTGGGAGTGACCCAAAAAGAAAAAAAATAAAAAATAAAAGTAAAAGTAAGCAAAAGGGGCTGGAACAATAGTACAGTCAAGAGGGGGCTTAACCGGCACAGGGTCAACCCAGGTTTGATCCCCCGCATCCTACATGGCCCCAGAGCACTGCTAAGAGGTAATTCCTGAGAGCAGAGCCAGGAATAACCCCCGGGTATCACTGAATGTGAACCCCCACAAAAATATTAATTTAAAAAAAAATTCAAAGGAGTCATGAGCAGTGAGCAATCTGGGGGACTCGAGAACTCTCTAGAACACCTGCGACCTGATCTGATCATGCCTCGCTGCCCTCTCAGGCCTCTCTGCATTGAGGGCTCCGGAAAGCACCCCAGGGCTGCAGAGTCCAGCGCCTCACAGCTCAGACTCCAGCTGACGGGCGGGCTCGGGGGACCATGACAGCAATCCCAGGGATGGCCCCCAGGGTGGTGCATGGCTTACCCCGCCCAATCTCTCCCTTCTCGCCCAACCTCGCCCTCTGTGTCCTTTCCTGCCCACCCCTCCAGGCTGCCCCTGTACCCCGACTCCTCACGGGGACCCAGTCCCAGTGGCGCCCTCTCAGGCAACCTGGTGATGTTTCTCAATGGCGGGTGACCGCAAGATCTCTCCTTGACCTCCACCTCCTTCCGAAGCCGGAGCCTTCTGTCAACAATAACCCCAGCTAGCATAGGGACCCCTCTCTACTCTAGTCTCATGTTTATCATTTTGATTTGATTCCATATCATATTAAACACTCTGGGTTTGTTTGGGGGGGCCACGCTCGGTGGTGCTCAGGGCTTACCGCCCCCCCCCATACGATCTCTCTGGTTTGTGATATGTTTTTGTTTTTCTTTTTTGTTTGTTTGTTTTTTGGGTCACACCCGGCGATGCACAGGGGTTACTCCTGGCTCTGCACTCAAGAATTACTCCTGGCAGTGCTCAGGGGACCATATGGGATGCTGGGAATCGAACCCGGGTCAGCCGCATGCAAGGCATGCAAGCCCTACCCGCTGTGCTATTGCTCCAGCCCCTTATGATATGTTTTAAGTGAGGTCAAACTGGATGGTAACACAGCACGTAAATCTCAGGCAGTCACTTTCTATTTCAACATCTGGGCACACTCCAAGATGATGCAAAATTTCAGTGGGGAAATTCCCCATCCAACGAAACTCCATAATAATACGTTTGCACACCATGCCCCGTTCGTCTGTGCCTGGCTCTCAGAGGGCTAGAATACCCTCAGATTTGGTTTTCCATGGGCTCCACAAATTATTTTCCAGGAGGATTTCACAGTTACTCTGACAGTCTGCCAGGAGCCAGAATGACTGTGCCCGGAGTTGGTCCAATCCAGTGATAAATGAGACAAGCACCTCCTCTGTCTTCCTGCTGCGTACGCGTTATTCTGTTCCGTTCTGTTTGGGGGGCCACAACTGGCTCTGCTTAGGGCTTACTCCTGGCTCTGCACTCAGGGATCATTCCTTGTTGACTAAGGGGACCATATGGGATGCTGGGGATCAAACCCGAGCCAGCCATGTGCAAGGCAAGCACCTATCCACTGTACGCTCGCCTTGGCCCTCTGCTTAGTCCGTGGTACGGAGCAGTCAGGGAAGGAGTCAGCAAGGTGACAAGTTTGAAGCAGACTGTAGGATTGAATTATGGATGATGGAAGAGGACCACACTGAGACTGGCATCAGAGATGGACAGGATGCATTCTGGGACGTGTCAAGATAGGGTGCATTCTGGGAGGTGTCAAGACAGGATGCATTCTGGGAGGTATCAGGACAGGGTGCATTCTGGGAGGTATCAGGACAGGGTGCATTCTGGGAGGTGTACAGGATGAGGTGCATCCTTGAAGGCGTGCAGGATGAGATGCATCCTGGGAGGTGTCAGGACAGGTTGCATCCTGGGAGGTGTCAGGACAGGGTGCATCCTGGGAGGTGTCAAGACAAGGTGCATTCTGGGAGGTGTGAGGACAGGGTGCATCCTGGGAGGTGTGAGGACAGGGGGCATCCTGGGAGGTGTCAGGACAGAGTGCATCCTGGGAGGTGTAAAGACAAGGTGCATTCTGGGAGGTGTCAGGACAGAGTGCATCCTGGGAGGTGTAAAGACAAGGTGCATTCTGGGAGGTGTCAGGACAGAGTGCATCCTGGGAGGTGTAAAGACAAGGTGCATTCTGGGAGGTGTCAGGACAGGATGCATCCTGGGAAGTGTCAGGACAGGGTGCATCCTGGGAGGTGCCCTCTTTCTTGATTGGGAAGATGAGGAAAGTGACAGGGCTCCCTCTGATTCCATACAGGACTCTGGAGCCCAGCTCTGGGTCACCCGTATGCCATCATAGCCCTCCAGACTACCGTCCTGCCATTCCTTCCTCCCTCCGTTCCCTGCCCCACTCTGCTCCAAGCACCTGTCCGCCGTGGTCTGACCCCACCCTCAGACCCCCACTTCCCACGGAGCCCAGACAGGGGCATGACGTGTCTTCTCCCAGAGAGCACACGTTGCTGGGGCATCCGGTTTCACGCCACCATCCCAGTTCTATAGGCACCAGCTCTAAGGAACAGGCAAATAAAAGTGCCCGCTTCCAAAGGCACGGCGAGGTGAAGGGGAGAGCGGGGAGAGGCAAGGAGGGCGCAGGCTGACTCTCGACTCGCCGTGAGCCTTCCCCAGGACGGACCTTCCCCTGGGATGCTCAGCCGTGGTAGCCAAAGGGCTGACGGCGGTGGGCTGGCGGGGTTCTGAGTCTCCTCTCCAGCTGCCTCCTCCGACTGGCCAGCGAGAGCAGAGCCTGCATCTGTCCACCTGTGTGTCCGTCCACCTGTGTGTCCATCTAGATAAGGTCCTTGTGTGAGGCTGAGGCTCAATCTCAGGGAACGGCAGGCACGAGGGAGGCGGGGGGACAGCATCAGCTGGGCGGCACCACCCTTCATGTGGGACCCGCCAGACAGGGGCCATGGCGGGGGGAGGGGCGGGGGGAAGGAGAGACAAAGAGTCCAACTGCCTTCAGGGGGCCACTGGCCATCAGTGCCAAAATAAGGAGCCCAGCCACTCTGTCTGCGCCAAAGCCACCGAAAGGCCTGTGACTCAGGAAGGGATTACTCCTCCGCTGCAAAGCCTGTGATGTGCCTTTCCCTGCCGCCCCTGCCATTACTCCCCCGGCACGCATTCTTGGCAGTGCAAACAGGTGATTAGCAGGTAGGCTGGGGGACGGGGTGGGCAGGGGCTGGGAGGGAGCAGTGTGCTCCCAGCTTCCGGCCCTTCCTCGCCCAGCAAGGTCGCCGTGCCCCAGGGCCAGTGCACAGGTGTGGGGGAGGAGCACGGTGCTCCCCCCACTAGGAAAGGAGGAGCCAGACAGTCCTGGCCGGGGTGGGGCTGGCGGAGTCTCCTAAACCCCCCTAAGTGTGCTGAGGGAACCATGTTTCCTCAACAACAAGATGAACTGAGCCGAGGAACGCGGGCACGAAGCTGAAACAGGCAGAACATTCGGTGAGTGGACACCAGAGGGCCAGCAGAGGGGCCTGCCGTGTCCCCTGGCCTGGGCTCAGAGGCACACTCCTCCGTTCCGGGCTTGAGGGTCAGTACTGGGGTGAGGATACGCGCTGGGTGGGTGCTGGGGCCAAGTTCAATCCTTAGCACCACACGCCTCCCAATTCCCACCAAGAACCACTCACTGGGTGTCGTCTGAAGACCACCAGGGCGACCCCTGACACGGCAGAGCCCAAGCAGTACCCCCAACACCCCTGCCCCCCATCAAGCCAACGACAAGTTGGCCCAGAAATTTGCTTGACAGAAATGCCAATTTATTTCCCCTCATTCTGTATACTATATATAGGCCTAGCTGCTTGCACCACCGAGAATGCTCCAAGAGTTTAAAGACTTGTTCTGGCTTTTTCTAGCAACCCCCAAATCACCGACCCAGGCACCAGCCATTCATGATTGTTTTGCCTGGTCACATGCCAGCTCACTTTCATGTTTTAATTCTCTTGTTTTTGAGCCACACCCAGTGATGCTCAGAGGTTACTCCTGGCTCTGCAGCCAGGAATCACTCCTGGCGGTGCTCGGGGGTCAGGTGGGGTGCTGGACTGAGCCCAGGTCAGCCGTGTGCAAGGTGAATGCCCTACCCACTACACTGCCTCTCCAACCTCACATTTCAATTCTTGTCCAAAACCATCATCCCTTCTGAGGTCCACACAAGACAATTCGGCTCCCCCCCACCCCGCTTTCTCAGTATGACACTGTGAACTAACGGGCTTTGTACCCCAAACTGACCCCTTTCTAACCCATGATTGTCAAGCATTCCATTGTTTGTCTATATATCATGGGCTGGAATGATAGCACAGTGGGTAGGGCATTCGCCTTGCATGCGGCCAACCCGGGTTTGATTCCTCCGTCCCTCTCGGAGAGCCCGGCAAGCTACCGAGAGTATCCCGCCCGCATGGCAGAGCCTGGCAAGATACCCATGGCATAATCAATATGCCAAAAACAATAACAACAAGTCTCACAATGGAGATGTTAACTGGTGCCCGCTCAAGCAAATCGATGAGCAACGGGATGACAGTGACAGTGACAGTCTACATATTGTTTCTTTGAACCAAAATAGAGAATTTTCCCTATTGAATAAACCTCTGGGTTAGTCTTTCAAGCTACTGGAGACGTCTGGCTTTAGATGAAGTCATCGACAGACTCACAGACCTTCCAGATACTGTGTCTGCCTGGCATTAATTTGATGGGCACGTGTATCATCTTCATCCCATTGCTGACCCTGGTGGCACTGACCCGGATGGCGGCCAGAGTTCTAGAGGCAACAGTAGGACTGTTCTCGAGATTAATAGTTCGAAAGGCATCGGGATTCTCTGGCGCTCCCTTACCGTGCTCCAGGATCTCGCCCTCCAGAACACGCCTTGAGAACTGGCGGCTACACAACTATGCACAATCCCTGGAGCACGAAACAACCTGCCTTCCCCGCAAGCGCATCTGACTAGCCCAGCTGCCCTGTTTGCACTTTGCCTTCTTGGGCAAATCTGCCCCCTTTGCTCCTTGTTTGGCCTGGGGAATCCCTTGCAATCATTCAAGCATCAGCTCCAAGTGTCACGTGGCTAGGACGTCATTCTGTGTGCCACCGAGTTCACCAGAACAGGCGGTTCCATCCTCAACTACTGAACCCAATAAACTCGGCAGCACCCACCCGTCGCCTCTCAGAGAACCGGGAGATGGGTGTGCCCCCTACCTTTGAGCAAGATTGTGGTAACCAATCACCGTGTCCCACTGGAGGCCCAACTTCTTCCCAGCACAACCTCCCGGGCACCCACTGCTAATTAACTGATAGGATCTGATACTCAAGTTTAAGACCTATATAAACTTTCATAAATTCCTCTGGAGCAGAAACCATGCCCCCACCGCCATTGTATTGCTCGGCCTCATAAAGGATCTGAAACAAAACAAAACAAAAAAAAATTGCTGAACCCTCCAATTGTTGATTATTTACCAGAGAGCAAGCCCTGAGGAACCCCGTATAAGAGATTCCTAACCAAAGCAAAACTGGTCACAACGAGAGCTGCTACCTGCATTCACTGTGATGAACACAGTGGTCTCGGTGTATGTGCAAAGACTCCTGATGAGTCTAGCCTGGCCAGGCCTGGGACGCATGGCCCTCGCTGGACAATACACACGGGGGCCTTCAGAAGCCTGGAACCAATCTGACTGCTTTCCCGGACTGATGGATCCTAAATATCCATTTGCTGAGAGGAATTTTCGGAGGTGGGAACACTAGGGTTGAAAACGGGCCTGCCAAAGTTTTATCGACAGAAATCTGGAGGATGAAAATTGCTTCCCTATGGTTCACTCAAGAGATAGCCACTTGAAACGAAAAAGAAGACGCTCCCACAGAGGTTCACTGGGGGGGGGGCTGGGGGGAGCACACTGCAGTTGCTACAGAGATGAACTAACCCCTGGGATGAGCTTGGGGGCAGTTCCAAAGGTCAAATTAAGCCTAGGAGCAGCACCAAGGGCTACTAATTCTTAAGTAACCCGCCCTTCTTTATGTATGTTCTGACTACGGGATGTGTATTTCAGGTCTGAAACACGGTATCATCTCTAACATCACAGTTGCAGAGAAAAAATGTACCCAGCCCAGACACTGCACAGTAAGAAAGGTAGCTAAGAACAAGTCCCCTTCTAAATGTTCGCCTCTGTAGAAGGCCCAGTACTATAACCAAGCCCAGTTCTGGGTCTTTTGTGAATGTGCTTTGAAATAGGAAATAGCAGGGAGGTAAGTCATCGAAGGGATGGAAACAGTGAGGGTGGAAGGAAGAGGGAGGGAGGGAGGGAGGGAGGGAGGGAGGGAGGGAGGGAGGGAGGGAGGAAGGGAGGGAGGGAGGAAGGGAGGGAGGGTGGAAGGAAGGAAGGAAGGAAGGAAGGAAGGAAGGAAGGAAGGAAGGAAGGAAGGAAGGAAGGAAGGAAGGAAGGAAGGAAGGAAGAGAGTGAGGAAGGGAGGGAGGAAGGGAGGGAGGAAGGGAGGCAGGCAGGCAGAAAGGATGGTTGGTTCACAACTTTGTCAACGGACGGTCAGAAATTGATTCCACTTCCTAGAAACCTAAAAGGAGCTGGCATAATCAACAAGGGGACCAATTCCTCCGAGCTCCAATTAAACCCAGAAATAAACTAGCTTCTCCACCCCAATTCTTTCACAGGAAACCGATCTTTTCAAGCACTAAACGCGAAGGATCATAAAGGAAGACTTGGACCCAGCCACCAGGGCTGATTACAATGGCTGATTGGGACATACTTGCATGGAGCGTGACCCCCACAGCGCGCTCGGGGACCACACAGAGGCAGTCTCCGTGGCCTGACACGGAGCTCAGGGTTTTCCCCGGCTGGGAAACGATTCAGCCCCACACAGCTTCCAAAAATATTCTCGCTTGCCTCAAGCTGGGAAAGGCACCAGGAGGATGAATCATTTGGCTATTAGAAACTTCTAGATTTTTATGCTGCAGGAAAAAGGGCTTTCATCTTTTCATGCTCGTTAATTCCTTGGCATTGTGTAATCAGCATCACAAATAAAAATAGCCAAAATTCATTAAGCTTTTCCTTTGAACCTGGCACCCATTTCCCTGTCACACAAGTGGCTTTGCAGTTAACTCTTAGAAGGTCCCTTGCGGCCTACAGTTACCCATGTTTCCTGCATGTGGAAGGAGGCAGCGAGGGAGGTAATGTCAGCGTGACTTCCCAAGCGGACTCTGAATTCAGCTCCCAACAACCTTCTTCCTCAAGACGCCTGCTCCGGGGGCTGGAGAGATAGCACAGCGGGTAGGGCGTTTGCCTTGCACGCGACCAACCCAGGTTCGAATCCCAGCATCCCATATGGTCCCCTGAGCACCGCCAGGGGTGATTCCTGAGTGCAGAGCCAGGAGTGACCCCTGTGCATCACCGGATGTGACCCAAAAAGCAAAAAAAAAAAAAACCCTGCTCCGAACCACCACACTAACATCTCTCTGTGAAGTAACGTTGGCCCACACCAGCTCCAGAAAGGGAAGACCCTTGTTCTTCAAACCCTTAATGGCTGGATATCCCCAACCAATCCCCCAATATAATTTTTTTTAACTTCTCCCTCAGCTCTCAGCCAAAGTAGAAAACTCTACACTGATTCTCCCCATCATGTAACCCCAATTTTAAAATGAGCGTTTCCCCAGGTCTGTGTGGAAGAACATTCTCTAGTCACATCTTCTGTGATTCAATGTGTTTGGGAAATAAGGGAGTAAACCATCAAACCACTTCTTTAAGATGTCTGAAGGCCCTACCCTGTACCCACCAGAGCAAGTCCAAGGTCCCATAGAGAGTGCTCGGGAAATGAATCTAACAAGATAACCCCCTGTCACCCAAAGTTCTCATAAAACACACTTAATAATTACTACCAGAAAAGTGGTTCCCACATCTATGGCTTGATCCCTGTCTTGCCATAGATTGTGGTCACAGTGTCCAACAGTCTCAGCTACACACAGGCTTATGTTTCTCCCCTGTCTATGCTATTTCCGGCCCCCTTGGCAAGACTATAATAAAGAACATCATCCATGATGAGAACAAGAGTTGTGGGGTCTTTTCCTTCTTTCTCTGTCAAAGCAATCACTTTTTTTTTTTCATTGTTTAGGCCCAATTTAATGTCAGGAAAGTCATCAGACCAGGTATATTTCTTTTCACTGGCTACTAAAAATTTGTGAATCACCAGAGTTCCAATGTTTCAGTTTCTTTCTACGAGGAAAAAATAAAATGAATGATCAAACAACCATGCAAATACCCAAACAAAGCAAGCTCCACTCCAAGTTTATGTTCCAGTTCAACTGTACAACCTGACATATTCCAAATACCTGTGGCTCCGATTTCTCTCTCATCCAATAGGTTATTTCCTGTTGAATTAAATTGTCCACTGAACATGAATTTTAGCGTTGTACGTTGCCAAGCCCTTTAGCGAAGGAATGAACCAACTGCTCGCTGATGCAGTTTGACAAATGAGTTTCTGAGGACCGAGATGTGCCTGGTTGCCTGAAGCCAGGCTACAGGAAGTGCCTCGGACCTTGGCCTAGGCACGAATGGGCAACATTTACAAGCGAGGCTCCTGATCAGGTTTCTGCCTGGTTTCATTTCAGAGGGATGCACCCCAGTGACGACATGGCCCACAGATTAGAAGGGGTGGGACAAAAAAGGAGAGGCGGTTCCCAGGCGGCTGGCAGCTGCCAGGCTCAAAGTTTCCTGAAATTGATTGGGTTTCATTTCTCTTGGCTCTTCCAGGCCAAGCAAAGGGCTGTGGGGCTTTCAAGCACAGAGCAGACGCAAGAATCCCCGGAGTGGGGCTGGAGTGGATAGCACAGCGGGTAGGGCGTTTGCCTTGCATGCGGCCGACCCGGGTTCAAATCCCAGCATCCCATATGGTCCCCTGAGCACCGCCAGGGGTGATTCCTGAGTGCATGAGCCAGGAGTGACCCCTGTGCATCGCCAGGTATGACCCAAAAAGCAAAAAAAAAAAAAAAAAAAAAGAATTCCCGGAGCCCTAGAGGGCTCCATGCAGGCTGGCCAGGGCAGTGGGGACTCTTGAGCCACCTCATCTGCCCCATCTTGTAGGGGAAAGAAGGAGAATGCAAAGCCCAAAGATCCAAGGGAAGCCTGGAGGGTACCTGGATCGGAGCGGGTGCAGGGGCTGGAAGTGGGGAGCACCATGCAGCTCTGGAGGGAGGAAGGAGAATCTGACTCTCTGGGGAAGAAAGGCTACACAGCGCCTCCTCCAGGCAGCCTGTGAGTACAGGCAGTCCTGCACCTGTACTCTTCCAGGTCCCCCACTGGGCAGCTCTGGCCTTGTTCAAGTCACCCCATCGTTCAGAGGCGGTGACAATACACATCAGGGTGCTTCAGCTTCATGCGTTGCTGCTGACGCTTCCCTGTCCTGGAATTCCCTGAAGTTCTGTCCTTAGAGAGGTAAGTTCTGCTCTTTATTGGGGCCTGGGGGCACAGCCAGCAGTGTTCAAGGAATATTCCAGGCTCTGTGCTCAGGAGTGACCCCTAGCGGTGCTCGGACGACCATACACGGTGCCAAGGGATCCCAACCAGGGCAGGCTGGATGCAAGGCAAGCGCCTGAACCCCTGTCCTCTCTCTCCAGGCCCCCCATTTTACTCTTTCCCTGGGAAGTGCAGGGGCTGGGGGTGAGCTCTAAGGACTGGGGTGTGTACTTTGCACGTGGGAGAGACCCAGGACTGACCCACACGGTCCCCTGAGAAACACCAGGAGCAACCCTAGGGCAGAGTGCAGGGAGTAGCTCCCCAGCACCACCGGTGTGGTCCCCAAACCTAAACCAAAACGAATCAGCTGGAAAATTACGTCGACTTTTTTTAAAAAAAAAAAAAAAAAGCAAAACCCAGGGCTAAGCCATCTTATGACAAGTTGGGCACTTGCCTTGCACATTGTCAACCCAGGTTTGAACCCGGGCTCCACGTAGGGTCCCTAAGACGGCCAGGAGTGACCCCTGAGTGCAGAGCCAGGAGTAAGCCCTGAGCATCACCGGGTGTGGCCCCCAAACAAACCAACCCAAAAAAGGGCTGAAAACAACCGATCTTGTCTACGCTTGCACTGGGAAAAATGAAACACGCACTGCACACATAAGGCTCTGGGGTGGGCATCCAGTCTGCATGCCCCTTGCAGCCCCGCCAGGTGAGGCCCTGGAGCGTCCCCACCGCAAAAAGGGCACTGGGCAGAATCACATCACCAGGCCAGGCAGAATGTCCCCTGGTCACCCCTCCCCCACCCCAACTCCTTCCTTGAAAGAAAAATCACTGTATCACTGTATCACTGTCATCCCACTGATCATCGATTTGCTCAAGCAGTTGCCAGCAACGTCTCCATTCGTCCTAGCCCTGAGATTTTAGCAGCCTCTCTGTACTCGTTCTTCCCAGTGGTGCCACATTGGAGGCTCTTTCAGAGTCAGGGGAATGAGACCCATCCTTGTTACTGTATTTGGCATATCGAATATGCCACAGGGAGCTTGCCAGACTCTGCCATGCGGGCAGGATGCTCTCGGTACCTTGCCAGGTTCTCTGAGAGGGAGAACTAGGCTGTCAGAGGTCGTGAGGCTGCGAATGCCGAAAGGAAAATAAAAAGTGGGAAAATATATCAATAGCCATACACCTGTCCCGGCAGGCCTCCTGGAATCTGCGCGAGTAAGTAGACAGGGTGCTGCGAGTTGAGTCCCACGCTCCATCCGGAATGCCTCTTCTCTTCCACTCCCGAGAGCCCACCCTTCCACAGACCCCTGCTCCCCGCCTCCCCCCAGGCCAGCCCTCTGGCTCCATTTCACGAGTGCAGGAAAGATCCGAGTGCTGAGTTCTCTTGCACCGACTCATTCCACAGACCCGAGGCTGTCGCTGAATCGACAACGCCAGGGGGTGTGCACAGACGTGCCCGGTTTACAGATAGGAAACTGAGGCTCAGGCTGAGCACTGGAGCAGACCAGAATGGGCATCCTTGTCCCTGTGGCTGCAGAGCCCACCCGGTGGTCCACAGCATCATACCTCCTGGGGAATTCAACGTGCCACCCAGGGGAATATGCCTCTCTTTCACTCTCTTACATTCAGAGGGCCCACCTCCGAATGGATGCTGGGGGCTGAATCACGACAGCACAGAAGGGCCCCTGCGCTTCCCATGGCACCAAACCCCCTAAAGGGTGGGCTCTCACCCGGGCTTCCCCAGCAAAGCCAAAGGCAGGTGTCCAGGGGCGAGCGGCCAGCACCACGCCGTGCATGTTCTCGTTTTCTGAGAAAAAGTGTTTCAGAAGGGAAAATATTGCTATTTGCATGGCAGCGAGGGTGCACTGCTTCCTGAGCCAGAGCAAACGATATCTTCTTTTTTTTTTTCCTGGCAACCTCACTGACAAGTGAGACAGATGTGTGTGGCGGACCAGACTCCCACTGGGTGAGGTCTGCCGAATCCTGGCGTTTGGCGTAGTTGGTCTACAGGGGAAGGACCTCGGGTCCAGGCAGCTGACCCAAAACATGCAGCCTTTCAAGTGGCAAAAAAAAAATAAAGCAAAGGCAGGGAGAGAGAGAGATGGGGGGGGGGGGGGTGGAGAGAGAGAGAGTGGGAGAGAGAGAGGGAGGGAGAGAGAGGGAGAGAGGGAGGGAGAGAGAGAGAGGGAGGGAGGGAGGGAGAGAGAGGGAGAGAGAGAGGAAGGGAGAGGGAGAGAGGGAGGGAGAGAGAGGGAGGGAGGGAGGGAGAGAGAGGGAGAGAGAGAGGGAAAGGGAAAGAGAGAGAGCAGGGAGGGAGAGAGAGAGGGAGGGAGAGAGAGAGGGAGGGAGACAGAGGGAGACAGAGGGAGACAGAGGGAGGGAGAGAGAGAGGGAGAGAGAGAGGGAGGGAGAGAGAGCAGGGAGGAAGAGAGGGAGGGAGAGAGAGAGAAAGGGAGAGAGGGAGGGAGACAGAGGGAGAGAGGGAGGGAGAGAGCAGGGAGGAAGAAAGGGAGGGAGAGAGAGAGGGAGGGAGAGAGGGAGGGAGAGAGAGGGAGGGAGAGGGAGGGAGGGAGACAGAGGGAGAGAGAGAGGGAGGGAGAGAGAGCAGGAAGGAAGAGAGGGAGGGAGAGAGAGAGAGAGGGAGAGAGGGAGGGAGACAGAGGGAGAGAGAGGGAGGGAGAGAGAGAGAGAGAGGGAGAGAGGGAGGGAGAGAGAGCGCAGGGAGGAGCCGCCATAAGTGTGTTCCCTTGTCTTCACCCGCCCCGTCATGGGACGCTTCCAATGTGCTCCGTGATTGCCTGGTATCATCCGGACTCTCAGACCAACTTCTCCAATTCAACAAGGCCCCTGACACAGGACAGTGAGGCACTGCAGAAAAGGTCCCTCTCCACACACCATCTCTTTCCCTTTGGGGTAGCTGGATTGGGGGGCGCAGAAACTTAGCAAAGCCCGGCTGACGACATGCAAGCATGTGTGAGTGCGGCCCAGAGGAAAAGGAAATGAAAAATGAAATGCCTCTGTGGAAATCCGGCCCACGTCCCAGGGCCACGGAGTTTTATGAACCCAGAGACCAGTGCTCGCGTTCCAAGGGCATTCCTCAGTAACGGCTCCCGATCACAAAGGTGTAAGTCACGTCACTCCAACTTACTGGCAACATGCGAAACCGGGCAAGCCGTGTGAAAGCCGCAGCATTTACGGTAATTCTATGCACTCGGAGCGCAGACGGCATGAGGCCTCCTCTGCTGAACCGCTTTCCATTTGGCCTCACTGCAGCAGCTGCTCGGACCTTGAAAAGCCAGCCGAGAGTCAAAACCACGAGTAACTGTCAACTGGTTTTTAAACGGCCTCCCATTTTCTCAACGACCTGAAAACCCCCACTGGCTTCACAGACATCTGAGGACCAGAAGAAAAATGAATCTCCGGGTCTCCAGAAAATTGGTTCTAACCTTCGTGGCTTCCCTGACCCCGAAGGCCAATGGCAAGGACAGAGGGGTACCGGGCAGGTGGGCTACCGGCTGAAATAAGCCCTCGACATCCTAGAGAGAAATTAATGAGGTGAGAAGTGATCAAGCAACGCTCTGTAGCCCGAAGGCCCATAATTTAAGCAGTCGGTCCTGGCCAACCAAATACACACTTCAGGGCAATCAGTTTACGAGCCCCATGAACTTCTGAAAGCAACATTTTATTGTTGGGTTGGTTGGTTGGTTGGTTGGTTTGGTTGGTTGGTTTAGTGGTTGGGACACACCTGGCAGTGCTCAGGGCTTACTCCTGCCTCTGTGCTCACGACTCGCTACTAATGGGGCTTGGGGACCATATGGGGTACCAGGAATCGAACCACGGGGGTTGGCCACATGCAAGGCAAATGCCCTCCCCACTGTACTGTGCTCCAGCCCCAGAATACACTTTTTTTTTCTTTTTGGGTCACACCCTGTGATGCACAGGGGTTACTCCCGGCTCTGCACTCAGGAATCACTCCTGGCGGTGCTCAGGGGACCCTATGGGATGCTGGGAATCGAACCTGGGTGGGCCACGTGCAAGGCAAACGCCCTACCCGCTGTGCTATCGCTCCAGCCCCAGAATCCAGCATTTTAAAGCAGCTTAGAACAAGGTAAGTTAGGTTAAGACTCCGAGGGAAACTCAATTGCAACATTTCCTCTTTGCATTGGGCGGGGTTTATGCACAGGCCATGCCAAGGCAGAGTCTAAGTAAAGAAACACTAGAAGTCAAAACAGGACAAAACAGGCCCCTTCCTCAAGGATCCAACTTAGGGTCCAGAAATCCCAATGATAGGCTCAGCCACGGTGCCAAGGTGCCAAGGTGCCAGGCGGGCATGGCCAAGTAGTGCACAGATGTCACCTTCCACCTTCCAGGCTACCCCAGAAATGTCTTTCTCCTCTGCTAACCTGTGTGCAGGCAAGGAAACAGAAACTTAGAAAAGAACCTTTTCACCACTCTGTTCCCAGGACACCACTCCTTATGTCAGTGAGATTGGTCACTGTCACTGTCACTATCATCCCACTGCTCATCGATTTGCTTGAGCGGGCACCAGTAACGTCTCCATTGTGAGACTTGTTGTTACAGTTTTTGGCATCTCCAACACGCCACGGGGAGCTTGCCAGGCTCTGCCGCGCGGGCAGGATACTCTTGGTAGCTTGCCGGGCTCTCCGAGACACCACTCACAGCAGCCAAAACACAGACTCGACCTCAATGCCAGGGCACAGAAAATGGAGAAAGAAGCTACGTAGGACCCAGCTGTCTAAACAGTTGAGCCCGAGCGTTTTAGGATCCAGAGACCATGAAGCTACAAGAAATTAGTGAGCAAGTGAATATCGGAACAACTAAAGCAAATAGCCAAATGGTGGAAACGACCTTAGTCAGGAAGGACAAGGGAGAGGATGGGAGGAAGGTGTGTGGGGGGGTCATCTTTTAGATGGTGGGTAGCTCTGGAACTTGGGGTTCAGGGAGGGATGAAAGTAGCACAGAGCTGTCGTGCCACGGCCAGGAAATTCTAAACTATCAACCAAAGAGACACCAGTGGGGTTTGGGAGAGAGGGAGTTAGTGGGGGAAAGGAAGCTAAGGGGCGTAATACAGAGGGGATTCTGTCACACTGTCATCCCGTTGTTCCTCGATTTGCTCGAGTGGGCACCAATAACATCTCCATTGTGAGACTTGTTGTTACTGTTTCTGGTATATCGAATACGCCACGGGTAGCTTGCCAGGCTCTGCCATGCGGGCGGGATACTCTCGGCAGCTTGCCGGGCTCTCTGAGAGGGATGAAGGAATCGAACCCAGGTCGGCCACATGCAGGGCAAACGCCCTACCCGCTGTGCTATCGCTCCAATCCAGAGAGGGGATGACAGGGCTGGATTCCCGTTCAGTCCATCTCTTGAAGCCTGCAGGGTCGAAGTAAGACGAAAGCTCAGCAAGATGATTCCACTGGAGTGTGACGTGCCTGGCATCCCTCCGTCCATTGGCTCACTCTGAGCACATCCCCGGGGGATCCCCAACTCTCCAGTGGAGGAAACTGAGCCAAAGAGAGGTCAAGCCGTCTGCCCCAGGTCAAACTTATCCCAAGGAGTGGTTGAGACTGGACTGGCCCCCTGCTGTTGCCCTGGCATCAGTCCCCGCAGGGTGGCGTTCGGAGGGTGAGAACAACCCCCAAGCTGGTGCTCACGGAGGAGCAAAGGCTCAGGCGTTGTGGGGGCGCGTGCAAAGAATGCTTGGAGAGCAGCTCGTTCTAGGATGCACGGTGGGACGATGTGGGCACCACACCCCCACCCAGGAAGACTAGGCAGCAGACCTCGTTCTTCTCATTCATCTGTCCCTGGGTTGGGCAGAGCCGGGCACGCCCTCCCCGGAGCACCCCACTCCAGGAGAGAAGGGGGGTGACTCCGGCCCACCATAAGGGCCAGCAGAGGTGGGAAGGGTCATAGCAGGATAACTCCTGCCCGGGCTGGAGCCGTGGCCCCGGTGACCAGAGGCCTCCACAGCCGGCCCCGCTGCTTCTAATCCAGCTCTCCTCCGCACCGCCACCCGCAAGAAGAAGGAAGAAAATAAAAACCACCGCAAAAATCCTCATAAATTACAACCCTGAATCATCTTTAAGAGACTGAAAGAAGTAGCACCCCCACCCCCACCCCAAAGAAGAAAGACATTTTCAATGGGCTTTACAGTGGGAATCTGACAAGTTGAAACAAAGGTGACCCGGCGCAGTAAGAAAATCCGCCAAAGGACTCCTTGTCTTCTAAAACAAGAGGAGAATTATGAAGAAGAAATGCCGTTTCTCTCCTCAGCGGCTTCACGCACGCCTCCCTGGCCCATAAATGTATGAACAGAACTCATTAGCAATGATCTTATGCCTACGGAGCGTCTGCCCTTTTTTTTTTTTTTTGATGATTTTATATTGAGCAAGAAACGGGGTACGAGCAAGCAGCCTGGGGGGTACTGGAACACAGCCCCCAAACTTGTCAGCCCTGGCGCTGGTTACGGCAGCACAGATCCTTCTAGCAAGACGTTCGTCGATGTCTGAGTCAGAAGCAGCGGAGATCAAGATCTCCCCACAAAGACATCCGAGAAGATGAGGAGCCCCAAGGACAGCCGCCAATCACAGCCACTGCTCTGGTTTGAAATCTAAGTCAGCCGCACTGCTTGTAATTTCCTGCCCTCTTCATTAAAATGAATGATGAAACGCACTGACCTTCACTATTATTATTAATATCACCTTGAAGGGTGATTTATCTTTGGGAGAGGGAGACAATGGCTCACTTGTTAAGAGATAATAATAAAAAATAATAAAAATTTCCAATAATTTCAAAACTAAAATTTTGAAGATCATTTAAAAGACATAATAAAAAGATCAGTGTTTAGTAACAGTTTTCAACCCCTCCTGCCTTTCCTTCTCGCCATAGAACCATAGAATTTTTTTTTTAAAGGGAGAGGACCTCAGAGAGCGGCCAGTCCAAACTGTTTATTTTCTCAGCTCTATCTCTACAGAAAGGCCCTTCTTTTCGAGCTGTTTGCAGAGCAGCGTGGAGAGCGGCCCGTAGTAGGATGGGGCGTCCAGGGGGCTTGCTGCTGACGGGGGGGGGGGGGGGGGCCGCCCGGTGCCAAGTTCTTGGAGCATCAGAGCCTTCATTGGCTTCTCTGTAAGATGGGAGCACAGTAGCTGACGGGTTTCTGCAGTAATGAGGCGACCCCGGACAGAAGCCATCTGAGCCAGGGCGTGCGGCTCAGTGGGAGAGCGTTTGCTTTCGCAGAGTCATAGCACAGCGGGTAGGGCGTTTGCCTTGCACGCCGACCCGGGTTCGATTCCTCCACCCCTTTTGGAGAGCCCAGCAAGCTACTGAGAGTATCCCGCCCGCACAGCAGAGCCTGGCAAGCTACCTATGGCGTATTCGATATGCCGAAAACGGTAACAAGAAGTCTCACAATGGAGACGTTAGTGGTGCCCGCTCGAGCAAATCAATGAGCAATGGGACGACAGTGCTGCTCCAGTGCTAATGAAAAGATACTGTTCCAAGGTATTCTCGATCAAATAACAAATTTTCCAAAGGTTAAAAAAGGCTACTTTCCCGGACTGAATGCCGCATGCGCAGTGAGAGGCTTCCTCCTGGTTTCCATTCTCGAGAGAGTTGTAGAAGTTCCTCTCCGACAGCTGGAATTAGCTAGGGCAACCACTCCCTGCCCTCTCAAAGGGAAGACTCCGACCCTGGGCTGCTCACTTGCTTCAGACTCTTGCTTGCCACAGACGCTTGCTGGGTTTTGGTTGGGTTGGGTCTGAGGACCACACTTGGTGATGCTCGGGCGCTGCTCCCAGCTCTGTGCTCACGTCAGGCGGTGTTCGGGGGGGGCCACGTGGTACTGGAGATAGAATCCCAAACCCACACCCCCCCACCCCCGCACACAAAGCAGAGGCTCAGGCCTTTGAGTTCCCAACTCCTGTCCTGTCTTTTCAGAATGGATTCGGAGGAGTCAGAGGAGGAGAAACAGGATCTCCCCACAGAGAGTCCTTCCTCTCGAGCGTACAGGACAGTGAGAAACAGAAACAGCATTTAGCAGGGACCTGAGCCACACACTGGAAGCACAGTGGAATCCAGAAGCTCAAAGGCGGAATCAAAGGCTCCTTGTAGTCTGATGACTTCAGAACTCGGCCCAAGGAGAAAGCAGAGGCGGGGGGAAACAGTTCAGCACAAGTGCACGTGTTGGCCCCTCCCTGGCCCCCCTTCCTGACCGGCGTGAAGGATAGGGGCGAATCCAGACAGGCCCCACCCCAACTAAGCAAGGCACGCCCCAGGAGCTGTGGCGACCAGCGACCCCTCCGCCCTCACCCGACCTCCCGCTCCCTGGCTCCGATGTGCTTGAGAAGCCAAAACCGAATCAGACGTAAATAAATGAAAGCGTTCTTTTGCTCTTGTGGGATTTGGAAGAAGCCAATAGACTGGGACGAAGCAAAGTCGGGAGATAATTGGATCTCCGTTAGCACCACTAATGACGGGAAGACGAGAGAAAGAACTAGCGGACAATCCAAAAAAAAAAAAAAAAGATTCGTCTTGGGCCCTGCAGCGCGAGAGATGGGTTCTCTGGCCTTCCTAATTATTTTCCTCCTTCGGAACCCACGATAAAAATCAGACTGCCTTCCAGGACACACACTAACTGATAATGGGGCGGGGAGAGGGGGCCAAGAAAGGCTGGGTGGTCTTGAACAAATCTGGGGAAAATTGGATTGGGTATGTGTAGGGGGCGTCTTTGCCATGGCCCCCACGAGCACCGCCGTGAAAGGAGGTCCTTTATCTCCTGGCACTATCTCCACTAAACCTTTCAACGGCATCGCCCTATAAATACCAGCGCCTCCATGGCGGGGAGGAGAACCAGAAGCAGAAGAAGCAGCGGCAGAAATGGACCCGGCCAGGCACTGGCAAAGAACGGAGCCGGGCCTTGGGCCAAGAGGTCAATGGCGCCAACACCTGTCCTCCTTCCTGCGGCTTTGCTGTCTCTCATCCTCAGAGAAACGGTGCTCCAAGGGGATCATCCCCAGTCAAGATCACCACACCACCCTGCTCCAACCTGCACCCCCTGACCCCTCGCCCAAAACTAGCGGGTACCACGGCAAGTATACAAATACCCTAGTGCTGCCCTACCCAGCCCTGGTGTCACCTAAGACTCACACACTGTAACTTTTTTTCCCAGATATGTGCCCGCCCTTTTTTTTTCTCTTGTTTCTTTTTGTTTGAGGACCACACCTGGTGATGCTCAGGGGTTACTCCTGGCTCGGCACTCAGGAATCACTCCTGGCAGCGCTCAGGGAACCATATGGAGTGCCAGGGATCGAACAAACCAAGTCGACAGTGTTCAAGACAAGCACCTTACCCCGCTGGCCTATTTCTCCGGCCCGGGACCGTTTCTGTTGATGCCAGCCTTTAGCCATGGCACCTGGCCGGTTCGATCTCGAGGCCCTGGCCTAGGCAGCCTGTGATGGGTGTTTAGCCTTGACAGCGTCTCATTAGTGTCAGGGGTGACTCAATCAGAAAACTGGAAAACAAGCCGGGAAGAGACCCCAGCAAAGACCAGTTTCATTAAAACAATAATGACTTCATCCGCGCTGTGCCCAGTTTCAGAAAGCTTCCAGCTCCCTAATCACTTCCTGGATGCTTTCCACTCGTGCCGGCTGCCCTGCCGGTGTAAATCCGTCACTCTCCGGGGAGGACGGGCACGGGAAAAGGCACATCATGTCAGGTCTGCCGAGACCTGGCTGCAATGGCAGAGTCAAGTGATGTCAGTTTAAATTACAGTTGTGTGTGTGCGTTTTTTTTTTTTTTTTTTTTAAAAAGGAGCAAGGCAAAGCCCCAAGTCTCCAGGAGCTTGTCTGCCTGCCTAGAGCAAAGCTCCACCAAAGAGGGTAGAGAAACCGGTTTCCATTTGCCTTACAGAGTTCTCTTTGCTTCCAGCTTCCAAGAAGGCACTTGGCAGGGAAAGCTCTTTCAACACGCCCGCGAACGCCACGGAGCCAGCCGGAGCCTCCAGCGAACCAGCCCCTGATGCCAGAGAAGCGGCTCAGGGCCCATGAGGCAAGTCCTTCGCTCCGAACCTCCTGCGTCCCCCATTAGTCCTGGACACCCACAAGCTTTTCTTCAAGAATCTGCACGTTTCCTGCGCTAGAAGCCCCGTTATTTTCCACACCAGGGCCCCTTCTGTATTCCTCGAGTCCAAGACAACGCTCCTCCCAAATCCTCCTCCCGTGAGCATTCCCCAGGGCCACAGCTGCCTGCGTCCCTGAGACGCCATCACCCCGGGCAGAGGTGACCCGAACCCACGGCTGCTGCAGTCTGGGAAAACCAGATTGGGAGACGAGCAGATTTCCAGGGGAGCAAGAGATGGCGAGCGTTAACGGGCTGGGCACAGGATTTGCGGACAGGATCTTAGGTTGCCTCCTCAGCACCACGTGGTCCCCGGAGCACTTCTCTGAGTGACTTCCCACCCTCCCCCAAGCACTGAACCAGGAGTAGCACCTCAGCACCCGGGAGCATGGCTCTCCGACAAACAAACCAATGAGAAACAGGAGACAACAGTAAGAATGCTTCCCGTTGACTGAACACTCCTACGGACACCGGGTATTGCATTTAACATATGGCTTACAGTAAGTTAAATCATATGTTGGTGTAAGTCATACGTTGATACCGACTGATACCATGTATTCTGTTTAAAATATGACTTACACGAATTTAATCCTTTCCACGACCCTGTGATACCTTAATTCTCTTCCTCTATATAGATTCAAATATGGAGACAGGAGAAAAGGGGTGGGGGGTGGAGGGAGGGAGGGAGGGAGGGAGAAGAGAGGGAGGGGGAAGAGAGAGAGAGAGAGAATGTATTGAGCATCAGAAGTATTCAAAGCCCAAGCACAGGGCCAGAGAGATAGTAGATAGTATAGTAGAAAGGGTGTTTATCTTGCACCAGGCAAACCCGGGTTTGATCCATGGTCCCTCAAGCCTGACAGGAGTGATCCCTGAGCACAGAGCCAGGAGTAAGCCCTGAGAACTACTAGAAGTGGCCCACAAACAACACATACACACACACACACACACACACACACACATCAAGTGCAAAAGCCTTTGCAAACAACCCATCACAGTTTTCGCAACTGCGGCTTGCACTTAACCTCCTCCACTCCTAGTGGCACGTGGGAGCTGGATCCTCTGGAGGCCCAGAGCCCCCCCAACACTCTCCTCAAGGGGAAAGGCCAAGAAGACGGTGCAGTCCGGGAGACCAGCCACCAGGCTCCGGATAGAAGCCCTGCTGGCCAGCATCCTGCAGACCCCTCCTCCCACCTTCCAGAACTCTCTCCCCCATATGGGAGGGAACCCAGCTGGGGGAGCCGAGGATGGAAGCTTCCTCCCACTGCTCAGCATCAGCGCCCCAAGTTGGAGGAGAGCAGCTCGATGTTGGCCCCAGGTCTAATGAGTTTTGAAAGCGTGTGCAAATAACAGGACAGTGCGTTTGCACGGGGAGAGCGAGGAACAGAATTCCAAAGGCCTTCTATACTATGTGCAGCCATAATGCTCTGTATACACAAAAGTGGATCATCCCCAAAACACATCAAGAGTTTTGTGTTAATCGAGATAACGCTCAGTATCTCTATTGCAAACCATACTGCCCGGAAGGGGAGAGAGAAAGAGAGAGAATCAGAGACAGAGACAGAGAGTAAGAGACAGAGACAGAGAGAGACACTGAGAGAGAGAGAGAGAGAGAGAGAGAGAGAGAGAGAGAGAGAGAGAGAGAGAGAGAGAGAGAGAGAGAAGTGCCTGCATGGGGGGCAGGGAGCAGGAAGGAAACTGGGGACACTGGTGATGGGCAAGGTACACCGGCAAAGGGAAGGGTATAGAAATATTATGTGACTAAAACCCAGTCATGAACAACCTTGTAACCGTGTATCTCATGGTGATTCAATTAAAAACTAAAATTTTTAAAATATTAAATTACTTTCTCTTTACTTTGATTACATTCAATATTTGAACAAAAAACTCACTATTATTGTTTGGAGTTTCCTCCCTCCCCCAAGGTCGGACCTGCTGGAAAGGAAGCATTTGATAATTTGTTCTCCATTGCTGAGAATGAAGAGATTTATCAGCTACACGGGTGGGGTGGGGGAAGGTTTGGGGGGAGGTTTACTGTGCTTCTTGGTGGTGGAATATGTGCACTGGTGAAGGGATGGGTGTTCAAGCATTGTGTAACTGAGATTTGAGCCTGAAAGCTTTGTAACTTTCCACATGGTGATTCAATAAAATAAATAAATAAATAATTTAAAAATATTAAATTAATAAGTTAAAATTATAAAAAAGAAAAGTTTGCTGTCTAACAAAGCGCAAGGCCCCACACACACACTTTTCCTGGTGTTTGAAGTTTCTGTGATATTTGTGCAATAAATAATAATTTTCAAAGCCGGTTACGTACAGAATCTATAATTATGCGACAGTACCTAACCAAATCACCTCCATACCATGTCAGCTAAGAGAGAACCGTGGAGAAGGATCTGAGCTCAGTGCCACGCTGGGCATCTCTCTCATGCACGGCCAGCTGGAAAGGTCTTTTCCCACCAGGCTTCTCAACTTAGCTCAGTGTGTGTTCCTCGGAGTATCTGCCATCCGTCCTCTGGCCCCTCCCTCTGCCCACAGAACATCCCACGTGGCCTGTGGCAGCGAGATAGCAGCTGATGTCCATGCTACGCCAGGCCCCCTCCGTGGATTTTTTAAAAATCCTAAAGCACAGGCCAGAGCAATAGCAATAGCGAGTAGGGCGTTTGCCAACTGAGTTCAATCCCCGGCATCCCATATGGTCCCCCAAGCACCGCCAGGGGTAATTCCTGAGTGCAGAGCCAGGAGTAACCCCTGAGCATCGCCGGGTGTGACCCAAAAAGCAAAAAAAAAAAAAAAAAAAAAAAAAAAAAGGAAAAAATCCTAAAGCACCTCTTCTAGGAATAGAAGTTTCCATGGCCATTGGAAAGGTCTGGAAATCCACCTTCAACAATACCACATTGCCCAAAATTCAAAAAATTCCAAAGTCACAGACTCTGAACTTTTTGTTTGGGGGCAAGGGGAGGATCTCAGGGCTTCCTCCTGGCACAGTGCTCAGGGGCCACTATTGGGAATACTCGGGGGACTATATGTAGAACCCAGAATAGAGAAGTGGGGTCGACTCAATACAAAGCAAAAGCCTTAACCCCTATACAATAAATTCAGCTCCCAGACCATGAACTTAACCTCTCCTGTCTGTGGTCCGGCCCCATGGAGTGGTCACCCACAGCCTCGGGCCTGTTTCTCACGAGGTGACAAGGTCTCCGAGGGCCGTGAGCCACATGTGCATCTGTGTGTGTTCACCTGGGAGCCGTGTCGGGTCATCCCAGAAGGAGCAGAGAGCAGGAGGAGGTAGTTAATGAATGCTCGCTGAAAGAAGGGTCAGCGGGCAGGACGCCAGGGGAACGGGCGGAAAGGACGGCGGTCTCGGCTGTAATGAAAGAACACGCAGGTTTCCCTGAGCCTTTAATAACTCACTGGCCTCCTTGCCCCTCTGGCCCAGGGGGGTTTGTCCCGGGGCTCCGGGACCTCGGCAGCCACGAGCAGCCTCAGCTCAGCCAGGGCCCGGAGTCCCCTAAGGGATGACGTGGCCTCAGGTCCCCCGGGCTCTGAGCACAGCAGCTGGTGTTCAAAGAGACCAACTACCTTGGAGCCATCCTCCTGGCCCATGTCTCTGTCATCACTGGGTGTTAGTCTCCCATTCTGTAACTTTACATTCCACAAATGAGTGCAGTTGTTCTATGTCTGTCCCCCTCTCTCTCTCTCTGACTCGTTTCATTTTGTACGATACTCTCCACGTTGATCCACTTATATGCAAATTTCATGATTTCATCTTTCCTAACAGCTGCATAGTATTCCATTGTGTATATGCAGAGTCTCATGCCCCCAGTGCCTGGCTGTCTTCATCAGGGCCCCTCAGACAGGGTGGGCTGAGTCTCTCTCCCTGCCCTGAGGAGAGCCCCGGCACAGCCATGCTCAAGGCCCCTCTCCACATGTTTGGACGAGCCTCACGCATAAAGGAACCAGCAGAGGAACCCAGGTATGCGGGACCCGGGGCTGAGATCTCCAAGTCTGCTCGGATCGGGACTGGGCCTCTTCCGCCCAGATCCCCCATTTTCCAGTAGCCAGGCAGTCACACCCACAAACTGCCTCTGGTGCTGTGTAATCCCATCAATGGCCAACATCCAGAGACTTAAAGCCAAGCTCCCAGAAGCACACCACTGCTTCGTGGCCGCACGACATCTTATAGACTAGTTCTCCCTCTCAGAGAACCTGGCAAGCACCGAGAGTTTCCTGCTCTCATGGGAGAGCCAGGCAAGCTCCCCGTGGCGTATTCATATGCCAAATACAGTAACAATGATGGGTCTCATTCTCCTGACCCTGAAAGAGCCTCTAATGCGGCACTGCTGGGAAGGACAAGTAAAAAGAGGCTTCTAAAATCTCAGAGCTAGGACGAATGGAGACGTTACTGGTGCCCACTTGAGCAAATCGATCATCAACAGGATGACAGTGATACAGCGATATGCACCAAAGTTTCTTTAACCAGTCTTCTGTTCTTGGGCATTCGGGTTTTTTTCCAGATTCTGGCTATTGTAAATATTGCTGCAATAAACATACAAGTACAGATGTCATTTCTACTGTATTTTTTTGGATCTCAGGGATATATTCCCAGAAGTGGGCGGGCAGGGAGGGATACTAGGAGAACATTGGTATTTCCATCTGGTATTTCATCTCCAGATACATCCACGTAGCCCCAACCGGTATTTCATCTCTTCTTAGACCTGAGTCCATTGTGTATATTAAAGGCTTTCACTGAGTGTCTAACGTGGTTGGTCCATGGACTCCAGAATTCCCAGGCTAGCAGGAGGCTGCCTGCTTCTTAAGCTTTTCCCACACGCAACCCCTTTTCACCTGAGAATCTTTATTGTCTTTTTTTTAAAAAAAATATTTATTTTGGGGGGGTGGCAGAGTGATAGTTTAGCAGGAAGGGCATTTGCCTTGCACACAGCCGACCGAGTTCGATCCAATATGGTTCCCCCAGCAGCGCAGGAGTAATTCCTGAGTGCAGAGCCAGGAGGAACCACTGAGCATTGCTGGGTGTGCGGGACCCGGGGCTGAGATCTCCAAGCCTGCTCGGATCGGGACTGAAAGAAAACAAAAAAATTTTTTGTTTGCCTTGCACGTGGCCGACCTGGGTTCGATTCCTCCACCCCTCTCAGAGAGCCGGGCAAGCTACCGAGAGTATCCCACCCTCACGGCAGAGCCTGGCAAGCTCCCCATGACTTATTCGATATGCCAAAAACAGTAACAAGTTGTTTTTTTTTTTGCTTTTTGGGTCACACCCAGCGATGCTCAGGGGTTAGTCCTGGCTTTGCACTCAGGAATTACTCCTGGCGGTGCTTGGGGGACCATATGGGATGCCGGGGATCGAACCTGGGTCGGCCGCGTGCAAGGCAAACGCCCTACCCACTGTGCTATCGCTCCGGCCCCTAAACAGTAACAAGTTTCACGATAGAGACATTACTGGTGCCTGCTCGAGCAAATCGATGAACAATGGGACGGCAGTGCTACAGTGCTTTAATTGAGTCACCATAAGATACATAGTTACAAAGCTATCCATGATCAGGTTTTAGTCATAGAATGATCAAACATCCATCCCACCAACCAGTGTCCATTTCACACCACCAATGACCCCAATTTCCCTCTCCCCGCCCCTGCCCCCAGCCAAGGCCAACCCTATGCCTCTCTGGAAGACACCTTCTTCCCTCTCCCCCCACCCCCTGTCCTCCCTCTCTTCTCTCCCCCTCCCTGCCTCCCTCTCCCCAACCCCCCACCCTGCTGAGCACTAAGGTCTGTGACACAGATACTGAGAGGTCATCCTGTTTACTCCTTTACCTATTTCAGCACCAGTTCCTATCCAGAGGGATCATTTCCAGCTATCTTTGTCAGAAGGGTCACCCCAGAGCTTTGTGTGTGACCCTGAATCGACAGGTATATAACCCAGGCCGACAACGCAAACACAGACCGATAATCATAAAGACTTTCAGGGGCTGGAGCGATAGCACAGCGGGGAGGGTGTTTGCCTTGCATGTGGCCGACCCGGGTTTGATTCCCAGCATCCCATATGGTCCCCCGAGCACTGCCAGGAGTAATTTCTGAGTGCATGAGCCAGGAATAACCCCTGTGCATCGCCGGGTGTGACCCAATAAGAAAAAAAAAAAGGTGAGTAGCTGACCCTAGCCGGCAGGGCGCCACGGCTCAAAGGCCTCACCAGCACAGCGCTTCCAAAATTAATTAAAGTAATGGCTTTCACTCTGCATGCCCGGTCCCCTCCCCGCCACTATCTGATTTCATCCGCAATTAATCTATCGCCAAAAAAAAAAAAAAAGTACTATTCTTGGAAAAGGAAAACGAAAACCTAAATGTTATGGCGCTCAAATCCTTCTCTTTCAAGTCTGTGTGAAAGAACACCTGGAATTTCACAGAAAATAAATTTCAGTGCAGAAAGGAAGCCGAGGGATGACACACGCAGGTATTTCAGGAGATAAACCATCGCTTGTCCCTACGGCTCTCGGGGGGTGAAGCAAAGGAGCTTCCAGCAGGCTCACCGGGGAGGAGACCCAGGAAAGGTTCTTCTCTGACTTGGGAACAAAATGTCTAGGGAACAGATGAGAAAGCAAAATGGGGGCAAAAAAATAAAATAAAATAAAATGAAGAGCCAAGGAGCCAGGGACCCTGGCGGGAAGGAGAAAGCTTTCCTGCCCTCAGTGGGTCTGACGTGGGAACCAGGTCTCCTGTGCGTTGGGTGCCACAAAGAAAAGGCTGTGTGCTGGCAAAGAGGCCACTTACGGAAGATCAAATGCGAGGCACTGTCTGTCGCTGGGGGAGGAACTGCGGACACCTTGGTGGGGTCTGCGGGCACGGCCCCATACCCCGCGCCCATATTTCTTCATGGATTACCCCAGCAGGAAACGCGCCGTCTTTGAATGGAGGGTTTTGTTCAGAATTCTAATCGTTTCCAGCGTTTGCCCCAGACCACAAGGAACACACGAAATTCACTTAGACATCCAGGCCAGACGTGAAGAATTTCTCTGTCAGATCTCGTAAGCGCCCCCAACAGAACACGCGGGGCTCCTCACACGGCCAGGAGGAGGAGGAGGAGGAGACGGCCAAACGGGGAGGGTGTCGGGGCGGGGGGGGGGGGGGAGCAGAGGGGTGGGAGGCGGTGACAACGTGGCAGTTCTCGAAGGAGAAAATTAATGAGCACAACCCGTTCTCCTCTCTGGCCCGCTCCAGACAGAAAAACAGAATTTCCACCATCGGCCCCTAAGCCACAGCTTCAAGGCGACGGTCATCGCTGCTGCCCCATGGCCATGCCATGGCCATCTCAGATCACCTTACTGTGAAGTCTAGGGACGTTGAAGTACAGCCTTCATGTGTCAAGGCTCAACAGTTTCATCTTCATGAATCGGATCACTGAAACTAGACCTGCTGGCAGCTTCTGACTCAGCCCCCGCCCAACTGACTGCCAAGTCACAGCCAGGAACACAGTTGGGCCCTACTGGGTCCAGGACACCTATTCATTTCATGATGGTGGTGATAGCAATTAATAGATCGCCTCATTATATATTCTAACGCTGTAATAACCCGCGCCATAATCACAACCAGCAATCAACAACTGTCATTTAGCGAGCGCTTACCGTAGGAAAGGCTGGGATAAATACACCAGCGCGCCGGATATCACCCCTCCCGGTGGCTGAGCATGGATAATTACCACTTTCTCCTGTAATAGATGAGGAGAAGAGGATTCCAAGAGATTACACCAACTTGCCCAAAGTCACACAGCTTACAAATGACAGAGCGGGGATCGAAACCCAAGCCCGTCTCCAAAGGCAACGCCTCTGCCTCATTAAAAAGAGACGACACCGAAATACCAGTCAGTTGGCCAAAGTGTAAAAGGATGAGAGAGACGGCAAAATCGGCCCAAAGACAGCAGAAGAGACACGCCAGCGGCATTACTCATCTGGACCCGACGCGAAACAAACATTTGTAGTGGAATCTTGTCTTTGTAATAGAATCTGGTTGTCTCCTTAAATATCCAGACCAGCCTATTATGTGTGACTCACTTTCACCTCTCAAAGGAACCATCTCATGTAATCAGCGATAAACACAGACCAGGACAGAGGAGGTGAGACAAACTCGCACAACTAGGAAAAGGATAACAATCTTCGCATTTCTTCTTTCGCAGAGAGATTTGGTTTCCATGAACTGAAGCGAAATTGCCTATGGGTGTATGCCAGTGGTGTTTTTTGTTTGTTTGTTTTGTGTGTGTGTGTGTGTGTGTGTTCAAGTGTGTTTTGTGTGTATTTAAGGTTAGGTTTCCTCATTTTACCACTGCATTCTTAAAACTTTCTTTACGAGGCTCTGGGGCGACCATTATCACAAAGAAAACATTTATAAAAAATGAAATGCGATACTCAACTCAAGGATTGAGTGAGTAATCAAAGGCTTACAAGCATCAGATTTATTTCCTTTGGTGGGGTGTAGGGTGGGGGTGGGATGGTGAGCTCACCTGGCAGTGCTCAGGGCTCTACTTTTGGCCCGTGTTGGGGGAACAGGTAGGATAGTGCCAGGGATCTTTCAGGATGGGCCATGAGGCTCTCTCCCTGGTCCGAGCATCTGATTTCTGAACAAAATCAGAGGGGAAGAGGTAAAACAAAACAAGGATGGAAAAAAAAATACCCTTGGAACCTTGAAGTTACAAAGTTGTAAATGAAAAAAAAATGATGGAAACAAAATTGGAAAGTTTCAAGGAGAGAAAGGGGCCTAGAGGGTCTCGGAAACCAAGATCCCAGGGTGAGTGGGGGACGTGATTCTTTTTTTTTTTTCTTTTTGCTTTTTGCTTTTTGGTTCACAGCTGGTAATGCACAGGGGTCACTCCTGGCTCTGCACTCAGGAATCACCCCTGGCGGTGCTCAGGGGACCATATGGGATGCTGGGAATTGAACCCGGGTTGGCCGCGTGCAAGGCAAACACCCTACCCGCTGTGCTATTGGTCCAGCCCCAGGACACGATTCTTTAGGACAAGATGCCTACTGTCCCGGCATCCCTCAGAGCAAAAAGTCCTAATTCTCAGCCCTGGGGTACCCATCAGTTTAGGGCTAGTGAGAGCCTTCGCATCGAGAATCCTGCCTGTGACGGGGCTGGGGGCTCCTGGGAAAATGTGCAGGAAACCCCCAAGTCTGTCCCCCTCCACCCAACCACATGCAAACACAGACACAATCTGCGGAGTCCTGAGCGTTCCCGGGAGGGCGCCCAGCCCGAGCGCGCCAGCACGTGGCAAGGCTCCTCATGGAAGGCCAGGCCGGACTCAGAGGCAGAACAAAAATGATCCAACCGCTGTTTCCCTTCCTCCGCGGCCTCAGCAAGGCCCGTCTCCCCATCTCACAGCCCCCAGGCCCAGAAGCCGAGTCATCTTCAACGACACTGGCTTATTCCTCTGAGGTAGGGCGGCTCCCTTCCTTTGGAGACAAGGCGTAATGAAAGCACGAGTCTCCATAGTGTCAAGTTTTTATTTTAATCTTGTGGAGTTTTCTTTTTGCTTGTTTGACTTGGAAGGGGGCGGCGGGGAGGGTCATACATACCCAGTGATGCTCAGGGGTTACTCCTGGCTCTCTGCTCAAGAGTTACTCCTGGCGGTACTGGAGAGGCCAGAGGGATGCTGGGGATCGGATCTGGGTCAGGGCCGCGTAAGGCAAGAGCCTTCACTGCTGTCCTCTCTCTCCGCCCTTGTGTCAAGCTTTCAGAGTTGTTCTATGAAGAGCACTTAGAATAAGCCAGTTGCTGACGGGTGAACCCGAGACAAGAGTTAGATGATATTAGTCTATACTTTTTGTTTTGTTGGGGGAGGGGAGTGGGGATACTCCCTGTTCAGTGCTCGGGGCACTCCCAGCAGTGCTTGTGGGCAAGGGCAGGTGGGGAAGGGGGCATGCACTGCCAGGGATCAAACTGGTCTTTCTGCACACCTGGATGTGCACAAGCCTTTTGGGGGGTCTCTCCCAGACCTCTACGATACATTTTTGAGTATATCAAAATATAGCCCAAAACAAAATATAGCCCAAAATAAAGGGTGGAATCAGAAAAGCATTGCGGAGCTGGAGTGGACTCATTTTGCGTGTGCCATTGGGAATCATCATGAAGTGCCCGTTTCCATCCTGGAGGCAAAGGAGACCTTTTGGCTAACGGAACGAGCACCGCTGTCCATAAAACATCAGCAGGATCAGCACAGCTTCAGGACCGTGGTAGAGTCGGGTGCAAGGAAATACGCTTCATCTGTGGCATTCACCATCAAGGCAAAAAAAAAAAAAAAGTGGCATCCTTGAAACACTCCCGTTGATTTCATCTGTGAGGTTTTGCCAACCCACAGCTGCCGAGGTTGGTGGACCCGTTGGGACTGACAGGTTAGAAGAGACAGCAGGGACCACGGTCATCTGGCACAGCTGGACCAGTGCTCTTCTGGGGAACTGGGACACTTGACCGCATAGGGCCGTCTCCCCAGAGAGGAGGCCCCAGAAGGAAGTCGTGGAAGGAAGCGATCAGGCCCAGGATATCTGTTGGCTCCGTTCCTACAGGCCAACCTTGAGTCCTTCCCACTTTCCTGCCGGCCCTGCCCAGGGACGCCCAGAATGCAGCCCTCCCTGTGGGCTAAGAAGAACCCGAATTCTCTGCCTTGCACTGGGCTCTATTTCCACCTCCCAAACGATCTGGTTTGCTGAAAAGACAATGCACGCTCTAAGGCTGAGATGCACAATCCCGCTGGAGCCTGCCACTGGCCTCCGAGTGAGGACACCAAAGTCCATGTCCTCCCTCTGCCTAACTGAGCCGGCGTCACACAGGACAAGCAGCGATTGCCTTTTCTAACAGGGAGGCCGACAGAGCTGAAATGAGCTAACGTTTCTGAAGTCATAAGCAGCAGCAGATAATAGGGCTAACGGCCCACACGTCACTTGCTGTTTATGTTGTACTTGATCGTTCTTTCTCTTAATTTTACTTATTTCCTGTTTGGGGTGGTGCTTGAAGACCCGAGGCCGTCCTGGTTATCCTCTGCCTGCTAGTACGAAACCTGACAGTTTGGCACTCAGGCAAACTCGCCAATGCTTGAGGAACGCCAGGTCTATGCACGCTGGCATAAGGTGAGGGGGGGCAGGAAGGGAGGTATGCTGAGCCGAGGGTCACCCTCAAGGACTCATGCAGCCAGGCATGTGATCCTTCTCCCTGGCACTGTCACTGTCATCCCGTTGCTCATCGATTTGTTCGAGCAGGCACCAGTAACGTCCCTCACTCGTTATTTGGTCTAGAATACCTTGGAACAGTATCTTTTTATTAGCACTGGAGCAACACTGTTGTCCCATTGCTCATCGATTTGCTCGAGCGGGCACCAGTAACGTCTCCATTGTGAGACTTGTTACTGCTGTTGGCATATCCAATACGCCACGAGTAGTTTGCCAGGCTCTGCCGTGCGGGCACGATACTCTCAGTAGCTTGCCGGGCTCTCCTCCATCTCCCTGGCCCCAATAATTCTTAAAATGCTTCTTTAAATCTTCCCAGCATCCTTGGTGTCGGGAAATATCTTCCAGCCCCATTTGACAGAGGGCCACATTGGAGCACAGATGCCACCTGTTTGTCCCAACACGACAAAATACCTCCTGCCAACAGGCAAAATTCACAACAAGAAAGAAGAGAAGGTCGTGGGGATGTTCACAGGGATGGTTGGCTGTGGCCAAGCACCTGCCTGGCAAGCGTGAGGCCCCAAGCTGGGTCCAGCACAGCTCTGCGGTCAGACACCAAGACCAGGAGACAACCGCAGCTGGCCCTGCAGATGCTGCAGCTAAAGCAAGCCACCCCCGGCAAGGAGCACGACGAAAAAGCATCTGAGCATCGGGGCTCGGAGCACTCCCCCGCGAGCACCGTGCAGGTGCTGAAATGAAAGTGTCTGATCCCCAGGAAGGGACCACAGCTCCGTGTGTGAGAATCCAACCAAGGCACAGAAGCCAAGTGTGCGTGTAGGATCCCTGGTCACTGCACCAACAACAATAAAGAAGAAAGGGGGGGCGTGGGGGGAGGGAAGAAGGACAGACGGCAAGAAGGAAATGGGAACCGGCAGGTCTGGGTTCCCGAGGCACACGGCACCGCAGAGTGAGGCAGGGGCCAGGGCGGGGAATGGGGTTCAAGACGCTTTTAAGGCCAGCTTTCTTTCCTCAAACGTCTACCTTCAAACATAAATCTCTCCCACAGCCGAAGGAGCCTGAGATGGCCACTAGGAGACAGAAAGGCACGGCACGCGGCAGTTGGACTAGACGCGGAGGAAGAAGGATGGCTCTTGGAAGCAAAATACAAAAGGTCTAAGTATTTTAGTGAAACTTCACCGGAAGACCCAGAGACACGGGGCATGGAAATAAACAGAAACAGTCACAGTGATTCTATAAAATTCACTGTCACTGTCAAAAAAAAGAAAGAAAAGAAAAGAAAAGAAAAGAAACAGCGCGATATCCATGTATAGCCATATACAGATTTCAAATTTCAGTGGTGTTGCTTTCTTCACAGAAAATCACCTTTTTGAAAGTTAGGTTTAGTACACCTTCACCAACACACACACACACACACACACACACACACACACACACACACACACATACCAGTCCAGGCTTGTGCATAGGGGACTACTCTAGCCCCAAACCCCATGATGGTCAAAGAGACCCCAAACCTGACCATTTGGCTACCCAGAGTGCCTTTCAAATCCTCCTCTTCAGATGGAAACCTTCTCAATATCCTGAGAGCGCCTCACTTTCTTGCCAAGGCTCATCTTCCCCAAGCAAGTATAAAAAAAAAAAAAGGGAAAAAAATCAAAAATCAAAAAAAAAAAAAAAAACAACCCACAAGCCAACCCTAGACCCCTCAGCATAAAACCAAGGCGCCGAGGAGTCACGTGAGCAGCAACTTCTTCCTGGGTGGCAAATCTCCCAGTAAGCCCCAGGGCAGTGGCCTTCCTAGAACCTGTTTTCTGACACAGCCAGTTCTGCAGGTTGAGGCCATGAGACTCCAACTCTGTCCTGCGCTGTCCCTCGGCCACTCAGGCGCGGAGCACTGCACGGGTTACACTGGGCAGTAGCAGGGCTGACAATCCAACCGCCAGAATGATCAGGATCCTCAACAGTAAGCAAAAGTGCTCACCGGCTCTGTGCTCAGTAGTGGGCCCTGGTGGGGTGCCGGGCTTCTCCCTCAACAGTTGTCAAAGAAAGTCTGATCTCCGCATGCAAACAAAACATCGGCATCAGACTTAAATACAAAGCGCATTTGAACGTTCAACTCAGCTAGTCGTTTTGGCAGCAATGTGATTGCTTCTTTAACGCAAAAGTTCAGATTTTTTAGAAGGAACGGGGATCTGATCTTGGTTGAGCCCCAGAATCACTGTGTCATTCTGGGAAAAGACAAAACAAAAGTCCCCTTTCTGTCTCGGCACGGAGCAGGTTGGGGAAAGGCTGAATTGGCCCTCTGAGTGTAGAACCACACATTGCTTAGCTAATGCAGAGATCCTGTCTATACTCTGGTCTTGTGTTAGGAGAAAGGATTGGAGGGAGGGGGGTAAGAGTAGGGGATGGGGAGCTTTCAATTATTCTATCACCAGACCTCACCAGCCAAAAAAAAGATGAATCTAAGATGTAAAGTCAAAAAATCATTATTTTGAGGCTGGAGCAATAGCATAGCGGGTGGGGCGTTTGCCTTGTATGCGGCCGACTCAGGTTCGATTCCCAGCATCCCATATGGTCCCCTGAGCACTGCCAGGGTTAATTCCTGAGTGCAAAGCCAGGAGTAACCCTTGTGCATCGCCAGGTGTGACCCAAAAAGCAAAAAGCAAAAAAAAAAAAAAAAAGAAATCATTATTTTAGGGAAAACAAACATCTTATCTAAAGCAACGTGTGCACACGGAACCTGGGGCCATCGTACCGGGGTAGGGTGCTTGCTTCACACACAGCTGCCTTTGATTCCTGCCATCCCATAAGGCCAAGCACCACCAGGAGTGATCCCTGAGTGCCAAGCCCTGAGCACTGCCGGGTGTGCCTCCACAACAACAGCAACAACAAAAGAACGGGCACAGAACCTTCAAGGAGATGCTAAAGGAACGAAGATCCAGACAGACAGGCCCAGCCTCTGCACACTAGAAGCCCACAGTGCAGTTCCACAGGTGTAGTTCCACGTCAAAGACAAGAAAGCTGCTTTCCAATGATGCTAGGGAGAAGGGGAGGGTGGGCTCCTGTCTACCTGGGGCAATAAGCTGCCTGCATGCTAGTTCCTAGCATAACTAACTGCATATTAGTTCCTTCGAGCCTCACAGAAACCTGGGAGTCTTGCTATTCCCACTGCACAGGGGGGGAAAAGCAAGAGTCAAGCACATACAGCCGAAGTGCAGCAGAACGCAAGCTATGGGCCCCTTCCATCGTGCCAAGGGTGCAGGATCTGAGGGGTGGGCAGGGGGCACCCACCAGAGGTGCCTCTCTGGTATCCAAGAGCCGCTAAGGAAACAGAACAAGATAGTCGCAAGAGGCTTACCAAATAAGGCTCACTCCCTGGGCTCCAGACCCAAATATAGCGCGGTCTTGCCCTTGTCCGTGACCCAGTGGCACATAACCGTTATCAATGGTCTCTAGCTGACGAGACCGCCAACACTCCCAGCAATTGGCAGAGCAGCGGCCGTGGGCTCAGAGACCAGACAGCCAGGGCCATCCCGCAAGGAAAAGGCACTTGAGATAAGCCCACCTCCACCAGTGGCATGTCCCCACCCCCCAGGCTGCACCCTAAAGTGGGTGACCCCAAAAGCTGGTCTTCATTTCCTCTCTCTGCTGATTCCAGCCTGAGATCCTCAACTTCCATCTTGCATTACTTCATCAGGTGGCTTTTCTGAGACACCCTCTAATGAGAGGCTTGGGAAACTTAGTAGACCCAAACCAAAGACAGTGGGGCATTTGAAAATGGAAGAGATTTCAACTGAACATACCAAAATAATCTCTTTTCTAGCTAAAAAAAAAAAAAAATTTTACTTTTTTTTTTTAATAAGAGAGCACTTTAAAGATAGAATCATATTCATTGACTCATGCATTCAAAACTCCACGAGAGGTAGTACAGGACTTCACTGCTTGTCTTGCATGCACCTACCCTGGGTTCGAGTCCCAGCATCACAGAGGGTTCCCTGACCCTGGGCAGAAAGAATCCAGGAGTAACCCCTGAACACACTGGGTGCAGCCCCAAATGTAACTAAGTAAATATGGAGCAATGCCCAACTTCCTGGGACTTGGCTTGGGGTGTTAAAAATCCTGAGATTCCCTACCCGGGAGAAAATGGATGGGGGTCTGGGAGGCACAGACAGAGGAGGGCTGGTCTGGGCCTTTACAAACAGAAGCACGCCGGTGATGGGACAGAGAGGTAGGGCTCCTCACCCAGCGCCACGGGGTCAAGCATGGCAAGGCTCGGACCAGGAACGAAGGACCACTCCAGAAAGAAGCAAAGAGATCAGTTACACTTTGGGCCAAGAGGCAGTAACAGGAACAGTGGTCAAGGACAGAGCAACTGGCAGTGAAGGGCAGTGATCCCGGAGAAAAGAGAAACCCAAGAAGTCGGTCCTTGAAGTCTTCGATTGCTCCCTGCGAGGGTCCTCAGGGCCAGGTGTGATGGGGCCAGGGAAGCTCCTATAGGAGAAAATGCAGGGGCTGGATAATAGCACAGCAGCGGGGAGGGCGTTTGCCTTGCACACGGCCGACCCAGGTTCGATTCCCAGCATCCCATATGGTCCCTTGAGCACCACCAGGAGTGATTCCTGAATTCATGAGCCAGGAGTAACCCCTGTGCATCACCGGGTGTGACCCAAAAAGCAAAAAAGAAAAAGAAAATGCAGAGAACAGAGCAAGGCAACCTGAGTCCACAAAACAACAGCAGAGTGATATTCAAAGAGTTGAGTTTTTTCTGTTCTGTTTTATCAAAAAATAAAACTCTATACAGCAAGGGCTGGAGCGATAGCACAGCGGGTAGGGCGTTTGCCTTGCATGCAGCCGACTCGTGTTCGATTCCTCCGTCCCTCTTGGAGAGCCTGGGAAGCTACAGAGAGTATCCTGCCCACACAGCAGAGCCTAGGCAAGCTCCCCATCTGTGGCATATTCGATATGCCAAAAACAGTAACAACAAATCTCACAGTGGAGACGTTACTGGTGCCTGCTCGAGCAAATCGATAAACAATGGGACTACAGTGCTTTTCTTTATTATACAGTTACCATTTATTGAGCATCATCTATGTGCCAGATACCAGCTACACTGGTATGTCCTAGCCATATACGGTCTAGGGCTAGAGCAATAGCACAGCGGTAGGGCGTTCGCCTTTCACACAGCTGACCCGTGTTCGATTCCTCCACCCCTCTTGGACAGCCCGGCAAGCAACTGAGAGTATCCCGCCCCCATGGCAGAGCCTGGCAAGCTCCCCATGGCATATTCGATATGCCAAAAAACAGTAACATTAGGTCTCATCATGAGAGACGTTCTGGTGCCCGCTCAAGCAAACTGATGAGCAATGGGATGACAGTGACAGTGATGTACGGTCTAGCTGTCCCCCTGAGGGGCCAGATCCAGCAAAGGAAAAGAGCAAGATGAGCCGGCTGGGGAGATTCTATTGCCAAACATACTCTCAAAGGCAGGAAACCAAAAGGACAAGAAAAAACTCAGCAGACAGAGAGTGGCCACTCAGACGGATGTCTCCAGCCCCGGGGGCCTACAATTAGCCCGGAGGCAGAGCTCCAGGGGCCGGAGGCTCTGAGTCCCATCCCCCCCAGGGGCGCTGCCACTGTGATCCTCAGCTCTTCCATGTGTGATATCCCTGGCCCACGGTGTCCATGTCTGTGCAAAAGCACCACAACGAAGAGTGAGTGTCTGGGTTATCCTGGCCACCACCAAAGAAAGCAGAACATCAGCTGTCAGTGAATGAATGAATGAATGAATGAATGAATGAATGAATGAATGAATGAAATCCCCAAGCTGTTTCCAGATCTGGTACCCAAACTCACTACTGCTGGGAACGGTGAGGGAACACCTCTCGGGCAGGAGGTGGGGAGCCCGGAAGATGTTCACTGGATTTCACTGCACTAATCCAGGTGAGGACGTCTGGAAAACGCTCCCTCCCGGCAGCGAGCCGCGCCTTTGCAGCGCGAGGACTGGGCTATGCCCCAACGCGTTTCTTTGCAGTCGGACCAAAATGATGACTGGGCAGCAGGACAGTAATGTGCCATGGGGTCTTAGAATAAAAACCTCTGGGTGAAGAAAAACAAACACAAGGCCTGAGGCTGGTGATTCGGCAGAGAGAGAGGCTGCTGCTTCCTCAGCCAAGGGCCGCCCGGCACGCGCGTGAGGCAACGCTGAATGAATGACCGCAGTCCGAGACTCCGAGAGCAGGAGAGGGCACGCCGAGGAAGAGAGGGCTAGCAGGGGGCAGCGCCCGGCAGCCCACCTCGGGGAGGCGGTGGTCTTGTATACGGGAAACCACACCACCTTTGCAGCCCCTTCCCCCATTCAGTCATGGGGAGAAGAGATTTGCACAACACCCACTTTTGGTTCTTCTCCAAACTCCAGTCAGAACTCACACCGCTTTGTAACGCAACCGACAGAAGGAAGAGCTACTTTAAAAAAAAAAAAAAAAAAAAAAAAAACAACCTATACAGAGAGCTCACCACTGTCAACAACTGTCATCCCGTTGCTCATCGATTTGTTCGAGCGGGCACCAGTAACGTCTCTCATTGAGAGACTTATTGTTCCTGTTTTTGGCATATCCAATACGCCATGGGTAGCTTGCCAGGCTCTGCCACGTGGGCTCGATACTCTCAGTAGCTTGCCGGGCTCTCCGAGAGGGGCGAAGGAATCGAACTCGGGTCAGCCTCGTGAAAGGCGAACGCCCAACCGCTGTGCTATCGCTCCAGCCCTCCGTTAACACAGCAAAACATTCCACATCACTCACTGGATCGAAATGCAGCTATATTGCCTCCCACGGGGAGAATCACGGAGAGCAAAACAGATTGGAAATCAGAGTTGACAGGGGTGTGAATTAGCACAGCCATTATGGAAAAGGACACGGTGAGTTCTGAAAACTCCACCTCACGGGGGTGCCGGGGAGACACAACAGGGGTGTAGGCAAGGCCTATGCCCAGTCCCAGTTCGTTCCCCGGGACCACCCTGCCTCCTTGATCGGATTGCTTGATGGGACCTGGTGACCCCCAAGTCCACCAGAGTGGCTTGAACGGTCCTGGGCACCACAAGGCCCAAGGAGCAAGCAATGTGCCCTTGAGCCCGGGCATTCAACCCAACCTCCCAGTTGTTAAGCATCAATAGGTGTGACCCCCCACCAGCCAGACCCCCAAAGCACTGCTTTGGAGCATTTCAAAATGGAATTTCTCTTCCGTCCAGCAATCCCCCACTTTGGTACTTAGCCAAAGGCTGTGAAAACAGTCATTCAAAAGGGCATTTGCAAGCCTACGTTCATAGCAGTAGTATCCAAACTAGGCAAGACCAGAATTAACCGAGACATTCTCCACTGACAGATGGGACAGATACCCAGATCAAGGAGCGGCCGTCTTGTACTTGATGGGATACAATGCTGCCATATTCTTTTTTAAAAAAGATGAAAAGTGTACCTTTTGGTGAGAAAACAGATGGAACTTAAGATGTCGTGCTAAGTGAAGTGAAGGCATGAGATCCATGTGGGGAATGAATGAGGAAGGCAAAACACAAGTAAAAACCAAGACTCACTCCGAGACTCAGTGAAGACTATGAAGTCACTGGGGGAGAGGGAGAAAGTGCAAGAAGAGTGAGTGGGGGAGAGGAGCCCTCTGAAAGTGGGGGCTCCTCCCCCCAGGACTTCAGTGGTGGGGAAGATGACAACTGTACCCACGGGAAGGTGAGCAGCTACACCCCTCACTTTCCATCATATTGTCAACCAGCCTTAAGTCAGACTTTTTGTTGTTTTAATGATTGAGAGTCTGTTGCCCACACGCCTAGCTATCTTCCCCGGGGCCCCTCGGAGGGGATGGGCTCCAGCTTCCCTCCCCACCCCAAGCAAAGCTCCCGGCGCCGAAGACCACAGGACCCTAGCTGCAGTCATGCTGGAGGCCCCTCTCCACGCGTTCGGACAGGCCTCATGCATGAAGGTACCGGCAGAGGAACCCAGGTGTGTGTAATCCCATCAACGGCCAACACCCAGAGAGAGAATTAAAAGCAAGCTCTCAGAAGCATGCGGCCACTTTGAGGCCACGTGATATCTTGTAGCTTACTTCTCTCTCTGGGAGAAACTGGCAATCTTCTGAGAGTTTCCTGCCCCCATGGGACAGCCTTGCAAGCTTCCCATGGTGTATTCATATGCAAAATCCAGTAACAAGCTGGATCTCATTCCCCTGACCCTGAAGAGCCCCCAGTGCAACATCATTAGGAGGGCCGAGTCGGATACACTTCTAGGATCTCAGGGAAAGGACGAAATGAGATGTTACTGAGCCCACCCGAAATATCGGTGATTAACGGGATTTCGTGATTTTGTTTTAATGACAAAATACAAGCACCAATCATACTGCCTTTCTCTAGCTCTTAAGGTGAACTCACGGGCGCTCCAATTAGAATCGAGAAATCTGCAGCCCACCCCGATCAGGGTGTGGAAACTGGGTGTTCATTCATTCCATCACAAGCCGTGGTTTCAACACTGTCCCAGGAACAAGCTCCTCGCCAAGAAAACCTCATGGGGGGGAAATTTACATTCGTGTTCTTTTTACATCGAAAGACCCCCTTCCTGTGTCCCCTGAGCACTGTTTAAGGTTCCATTTATCGTCTGTTTTGCTGAGCCAAGGCTCCAGGGAGAGAAGGAAAGTTAGAGCGAGGCCATTGGCTCTGCTGCCAAACACAAGACCATGACTTCCACAGGCTTCCCCTCACACCCAAGCCGCACATTCTGAGAATCCCCAATCACTGACGATCGGTCAGGTACAGGTGGGAGTCCGAAACCCACGAGAAGTGGCTGTTGGTACCGTTGGAGATCATGTGTGTGGCAGAAGGGGATCGGTATTATTATTACTGTGATCCTGGCGTTCATCCACAGTGGACTTCCTTCCCCCCTCCCCCCAATATGACTCTCCAGGAGAACCCAGGTGCCAACACACCAGGCGCTGGTACTGTGATAACGTGCACTGAGCATTCCCTCCTTGAAAGTCTGTGGTGTTTGGGGCTGGAGCGATAGCACAGCCGGTAGGGCATTTGCCTTGCACGCAGCCAACCCGGGTTTGATTCCCAGCATCCCATATGGTCCCCCTGAGCACTGCCAACAGTAATTCCTGAGCAGTAACTCCTGGCAGAGCCAGGAGTAATCCCTGTAATCGCCGGGTGTGACCCAAAAATGAAAAAATATAAAAATCTATGATGGTCATAAGCTGAACCCTGACTCACCATCATCCCAGCTACTTCTAATAAAGTGCATCCGAGAGCAGTGGGAACCTTGGTGATGACACACCGTGATCTCACCCGCTCTCCATCTCTACAATGCTGGTCCATAGGAGCTGGTTCTTCTGCCACTGTCAGCCTGGGCCACCGTGGCTAAAGTGGGGGATGGTCTTCCATCCCGCTTTGCCTTGAAACTTAGTTAGTATGTGGTGGCTGGAGCAATAGCACAGCGGTTAGGGGCATTTGCTTTGCACGCGGCCAACCTGGGTTGGATCCCCAGCATCCAATATGGTCCTCCGAGCATTGCCAGGAGTAATTCCTGAGTGCACAGCCAGAAGTAACCCCTGAGCATCGCTGGGTGTGACCCAAAAAGAAAAAAAGTTACTATGTGAACTGGGGACAGGGCCCAGCAGTGTCCTTGCCTTGCACTCACGGGATCTCTGTTAGATACTTGGCATTGTTTTTGTTTCACACCCGGCGGGGCTCAGGGGTTACTCCCGGCTCTGCACCCAAGAATTACTCCTGCTGGTGCTCTAGGGACCATCTGGGATGTTAAGAATCTAACCTGATCAGCCATGTGCAAGGCAAACGCTCAATCGGGCTACACTATCCAGCCCTAGCATTGTTTTGTTTTGTTTTGTTTTGCTTTTAAAAGGAAGACAGTAGGAGCTGGGGGGAAAGTACAGGGATTAAGGCACTTGCCTTGCACGCAGCTGTCCTTGGTTTGATCCCCAGAACCACCAATGGTTCACCCCTACCCCAGCACCGCCAAGAGTGACCACTTAGCACAGAGCCTGGGATAAGCCCTAAGCACTGCTGGGTGTGGCACAAACCACTGCCCACAGCCCAAAGGGGGGGGGGGGGGAAGGAAGAGAAGGAGGGAGAGGGAGACAGAGGGAGAGAGAGGGAGGGGGGAAAAGGGAGAGGGAGAGGGAGAGAGAGGGAGAGAGAGAGGGAGAGGGAAGGGAAGGGGGAAGGGGGAAGGGGAGGGGGAGGGGGAGGGAGAGAAAGCAGCATGTGAAGTCCATACAACTCTACCCTCCTGACTGGTTCCTCTGGGAACCGTTTTCCCCTTCCATTAATATCCGAAAGGCCTACAGAGTGCCTACAGAGGGTTCTCCCTCCTCTGGACGATTCATTTAGATCATGTAAGACTAATATTGGCACATCTGGCCAAACTCAGCATGAGTCTAAAAACCAAGCAATTTCCCAAGCCATCTGCAAATGTAAACACCTCTCCAGGCTTCCCCCCCAAATGACAGACTGCAGCAGGGGCCGGGGGAGGGAAGTGGAGGCAGTGCTTTCTGGGGTCTGAACATGAGAGCAAGCATTTATTTCTGACGCTGAGTGCTCCGGGACTAGGGGGGAGGAGGACCAAGGTGAGGGAGAGCCACGGAGGGCAACTGCAGCTCCACACCGGGGCCTCTCCACAAGCAGGCTTTCGGGCAGGGAAACAGATGGGGTAACTCGAGGCAGTACCATTCTCTGGCCCCTCTGGGGGGCACAGATTTTCCAATCTGTCTGAGACCTTAGCCTTTGGCCAGTGTTATCATCACTCTTTTTTTGTTTTTGTTTTTGTTTTTTCTTTTGCTTTTTGGGTCACAACCAGTGATGCACAGGGGTTATTCCTGGCTTTGCACTCAGGAATTACTCCTGGTGGTGCTCGGGGGACCATATAGGATTCTGGGAATCGAACCCGGGTCAGCCTCGTACCCGCTATGCTATCGCTCCAGCCCCTATATCACTCTTGCATGCCATGGCTATCCCATAATTGACAGCAAAGATCCCTACCGATTCTGATGATTTCCACTTTCATTGCTACTTCTGCTAATCTACCTGCTTGCCTGTCCAAGCGTCCAAACATCCTCCTCCTCCTCCTCTTCTGGACTTGAAAACCCACAGCGCGTCGCTTGACATATGCTTGATGAAGCTTTGCCACTGCTCCTGATGACGTCGAGCCGTCTGCCATCTTCTCTAGATCTTTCCAACCACCACACATCCACCCAGAAAGACGCTTTGCATCGACCAGCTTTAGCCCAGGAAAGGATTATGGGGCTTATCTCAGAAATTATTACAAATCATTTTTCACAGAGGTGTTCCCTCCTTTGACTCACACATGTTTTGTGTAAATCACATTCTTTTCCCCACCAAATGAGCTTATAATGGTTTGCATATGTTTATTGTTTTATCCCGAGAATATGACTAGGTGGTATTAAAGAACATTTAGAAAAGAGGAACACGCAGGAGTGAGGAGAAAAATCACCCACAGCCCACAAGTTATGATGGTGTCTTCCTTATTATCTTTATTTAGGAATCACCATGATTTTATTTTCTACCAACCTTTCACTTTCATGGTCATTTCAAAGATGACCTTCTGGTCAGCTGAACTGTTCTTCCCTTACTGTAGTTTCTAAATTAAGTTCCTCTGCTCTCCAGACAAAATATTAATGATTCCAAAACATTTTAAAGTACCAAGGGACATCACTATTCAAAAACACAGAATTCTGAAAAAAAATTGCACTAAAAAATAAAAAGCGCTATTCCTGGGGCTAGAGAGATAGTCTAGGGGTTAAGGCACATGTTTTGTACATGGCCAACCCAGGTTCATCCCCCGGCACTGCATATGGTTCACCGAGGCCATTCAGGGCGTGATCCAGGAGCACAGAGCCAGGAGTAAGTCCAGGGTACTGCCAGATGTGGCCCCACAACAAAATAAAAGGTTGTCTATTGCAGTGCCTCCTTTTTACACACACTAAACCCCAGACACGAGGGGCAACAGCCTGCGTGCGGCGGCAGCTGCTGTCAACCCCGACATAGGAGACTGATGGTAACTTTGGATTCCGTGTCTCCGCCTCCCTGAGAAAGGTTCACGAGAATACACTGAGCGGAGAACGGAAGCAGGGCTAAAGCCAAAGCAGGCTCTGACATGGCCCTCCCCACCCAGAAGCTCAGACTGAACTGTAACTGAAGGGAAAAATCCATCTCCAGCCCTCACTCTCACGGAGTGAGGATCTCCTAAGCAGTGCTTGGGCGTTCCTAAGAGCCTACTAGCAATCCTCGGCCAGTTGGTTCACTGCTCAAGTCAAACAATGGGATACTGTTGGGGCTCAGTCCCCAGCAGTTCTGGGGAGTCTGAGGCTGGAGGTGGCACAAAGTATCAGGGGTTGAACTCTGGGCCTTGAGAATGCAAGGCAAGCACTCCAGTCCTCTGAACTACCCCCAAGGCCTATGCGCTGATACCTTTTTTAGGGTTTTGTTTTGGGGCCACACACAGTGATGCTCAGGATTTACCCCTAGCTCTGCACTCAGGAATCAGTCCTGGAGGTAACCAGGGGACCGTAGGGGATGCTGGGGATCGAGCCTCCACCGGCCACAAGCAAGGTATTACCTTACCTGCTGTGCCGTCTCTCCAGCCCCCACGTGCTAATATAATGACTCAGCCTGGAACCTATTTTTATCCTTCCAAGTTGTGGTTGTGTATGTCATGCTCTTACAAGAAGCAAGCAAAGACTTCCAGGAGCAAGACCCCAGAAGGGTGGTAAATAAGAGAAACTCAGAGGGCGCAGGCTGACACTGACACTGCACCCAACTCAGCAGCACCCGGGTCAGACAGAGACAGGCACAGCCCCTCAGCCGTCTAGCTCTGTGGCCAAGAGCCGACTTTCCGACCGGTCACAAAGAGATAGGTTGAGATTTTTCAAGACAACACTGTTTACAACACAGAAAAAGTGAACAGGGGGGAAATGAGGGCATTCATGATGACATGTTTATACAACAAAACAGTTACTGCACTGCAGCTAGAATAACTTCCTAGGTTAGCAGGCAGCTCCCAAATGAACACGGTTAACGATCCCAAAGCATGTTGGGTCGAAAGAGCGAGGTGTAGGATGCAGGGGTGGTAAGTTACCTTCCATTCAAAGTATAAAAAAATAGACCAAGCAGGGCTGGAGTAGTAGGAAGTACAGCGGGGAGGGCATTTGCCTTGCACAGGCTGATCCAGGTTCGAATCCCAACATCCCACATGGTCTCCTGAGCATCACCAGGAGTGATTCCTGAGTGCAGAGGCAGGAGTAACCCCTGAGCATCACCAGGTATCATCCATCCTCACTCCCCCCTAAAAAAAAATAGACGGAGCAAGCCAGGAGATAGCTCAAAGGTCTAATGGACTATCTGCGCATTGGGAAGGCCCAGGTTCAATCCCAAGGACCCCCAGAACTGAGCCCCAGCAAAGCGCTACAAAGTAGTCCCCTGAGCACTGCTGGGTGTGGTCCTGATACAGAGTTATGTAAACATGGAAAAGCAACACCATGCACCGTGAGAAGTCATATAGAATATAAAAACAAGCCTTGGGATGAAAAAGACACTCAAGTCAGCTGACATCATCTCTGGAAAAGAATAAGGCATCTGGGGACTTGCAGTTATAACTGCAATGTCGCCCAGGAAGCAAATACGGCAAAACGGACCTGAAATAAAATTTGTCGTCCTGATTTTTTTTTTGTGGGGGTACCCTTAAGCCATTTCCAGATTTTAAAAAAGAAGCAAAGCATGACGCGGGTTAGCGATGGCTTGTTTTGACTATCCAGGAGTGGGGTAAGGGAGGGGGTAGGGACGGCAAGCCCCCCCCCAGCAACTATTTCGAGCCTTCCGAGTGTGTCTCCGGCTCGATCCAGTGTTCGCCTTAGCTGACCACTTGGAAATCAGCACACGAGCTGAATCTTCGGGCAGACAGGCCACTGGTGAATAAACTGGGCCCAACACATCACCATCGCGAAAATCTCAAACCGTTTCCAAAACTTCAACGTGTGGAGAGCTCTTCCTCGGTGATACAGCTCCGTGTGGGTCTTGCATGGATGAGGTTGGGGTTGCGATCCTCAGTACCCAAACAAAATAAAAAGGCACCGGGGCTAGAGCGATAGCACAGCGGGTAGGGCGTTTGCTATGCACGACCTGGGCTCTATTCCCAGCATCCCATATGGTCCCCTGAGCACCGCCAGGGGTAATTCCTGAGTGCAGAGCCAGGAGTGACCCCTGTGCATCACCGGGTATGACCCAAAACCGCAAATAAATAAGTAAATAATTTTTTTAAATAAAATAAAATAAAAAGGCGTCATGAAGAGGAAAAAAGGGTTGAACATCGAGTGGACCAAGCAACCTGGGGAATCTCATTTCCCAAGTCCTGACTTCTTTTTCTTTTTTTTTTTTAAGACCCCAGCACAGCACACATCTTCTAATGCTCAAGAGAGAATGCTCCCTACTCTCACAGGCCCCAAGACAGAACCCTGGGGCAGCCTGAAATCGGAATAAATCTCCTGGTGGATATGGGTCAGCTTGGGCTCACTCCTGAAACACGAGAAACGCCCCCGCCTGGGCCTCTGCCCCGTTTCCCAGGACTCTCAGTCACGGCGTTCAGGAGTGGAAGCTGACCCCAAACTGTCTTCAAAAGCGAAAATGCAATACGTGGCCACACTGGGACAAAAAAAAAAAAATTCCCAGTGTGCCATCTCAAAGCCCCACTCCTGGCGATCATTATAAGGAAGTATCCAGACAGGGAGGGACAGAGCAGAAATCTGCTACCCGTCTTGCCTTTTTCACTTCTCCCCACAAAATCTCCCAACAAATTTTCAAAGAGCTGAAATCAGATATCTGATACGTTCACCTGAGTCTAGTAATTAAATATTTTTTAAAGGCTTAAAATAGCACACACGGAGAGAATCATTTTTAAAAGGCCCAGAAACCTGCACTCTATGAAATGAGGTAGGTGGGTGCTTTTTTTTTTCCTTCCACTTTCTTCTTGATGTTATTAAAATATTAATTTACTTTAAAATATAATCCCGGAGCTTCCTTCAAAATACCTACTCCGGGAAGGGGCGCGTTTATAGTGTCCCTTTAAAGTTCAACAAAAGAAGGATTCAGCCAGGAGCGGTCCCCCTGCTGCAGAAAGCCGGCTTTCAACTGTGTAACCAGAGCTGGCTCCATTCACGGGCTGGCTCCTTACAAAGAAAGGCTGGAAAACATTTGTGTTGTGCTTCTGGAGTTAAAACCTAAGAAGCCTTTTCCTTTCCATCAGGGCTTTTTTTATTAATAAGGTGGCCACACGAAGCTAGAAATTATAACCAGCTGCTCTAACCATTCAATGCCGATTCAAAGGCCCAATGATAAAGTGACCCCTTGATTAAGAACAGAAGCAACAAGTGGCCACTTGCTCAGAGCACGCAAGGAAATAAACGGATCCATAAGTTCAAGCTGACGGCCCACCTCTGCGGTGTGGCCCCCAGACATCCCTCTTCGGCTGGCCCTTCCCGGGAGATGCTGCCTTTCCTTCCCCACGCCGGGAGGGGCTCTGATTTCCAGCCGGGCGGGTGACTGAGTCAAGCCCAGGCAGGAGCTATGGGGAAAGCCACGGATCAGGGAGGCGCGAACGCCAGTAGAACCACGGCGCCTGCGTTGTCATACTACATACAGGACACAGCTTTGGACCCACCGTTAGGATTTCACGCGGCACCTTACAGGACTAGGCGGCTTCTCACACGAGGGCCCGACTGACCCGCTGCTCTAGCACAGAAGCAGCTTCTTGCTCGTGCTAGAGAGGCGAGGCAGCCTGGTGGGGGTGCAGAATTGGGGCGAGGGGGTTCTCCACACCCTGCTGCAGCCTCCACCGCGGCCAGGGGGGTGGGCTCCTGCCTGCCCCACGCGAGGCCAGATAACCCGAGCCTTGGGCGCAGTCCTCCCCTGTATGAGTGGTCAGCCCTGCACACGAGCCCCTACGGGAGCGGTGCCAGGGCCCCGAGGCAGGAAGAAGCCCCGAGCACCACTCACTGGCGGTGACATCCCAAGAAATGAACAAGAAGACTCGGTGCCCTGCCAACGGCACTACAGTTTCCACTCCCCCTGGATGGTTCCAGAGCTTCGTCGGATCCTGTCCCTCCCCCACCCCTACCCTGAGGCAGTGTTGCCCCCTTGGGGAATCAACTGCTCAAACTTTAGAGGCTGAGCCCGCAAAGAGCCACGCAGCGAGTTGGGAGCACTGAGCGAGGAGGCCAAGGGGGAGCTGGAATTCATGGGTGCAGGCTCCAGCGCCCCCCCCCAACCCGAGACTGCTGTGCACTGCAAGGAGCCACCGCTACACAGTCTGTTTCCTGGCGGGGGATCCGCATTCAGAGGCTCGGCCAGCCCCAGGCAGACGGTGTGGACGGACGTGGGTCGACTGCACGGCTACGGAGGGTCCGTGATGAGGCCCTTCAGCACCCGTGGCTGTGGGCGCCCACGAGGGAAGGCCCGGCACAAGTCCCCGCAGACACCAAGGGAGGGACGGAGGGGGTGTGGACGGGGGCCAGATTAGGGGAGTCTTCCACTTCGGGGGGTGCCCGCAGGCCCCTAACCCCAGCTGGGGGATGCAACAGCCCCCGTCTTCCACACCGGCGGGAACTCTGTGCACCCGTCCCTCCTGGCGAAGCGGAGACCTTCAGAAGAGCACTCTCCGCTGAGCAAGGAAGCTGCGCCCCCCCACCCCCCCCCCCGCCACTGGCCCTAGGCCTTGCTGCTTCTTTCCTCCGTTCCCCTCCCTGGTTCCTGCCCTTCCAAGCTGAAGTCGGCGGGTTCATCTGTCAAGGAAGGAAACGCCCCCTGCAGGTCTCTGGTGGCAAAGCCAGTGCGTGGGCCTGAGGGTCCGGGGTGGTCAGCGGCGACTTGCAGGGACCCCAGCAGCTCAGCCCTCTCTCCCCTACCTCATCTCTGACCAGAGTGACCACAGCACGGGGAGCGGCCAGGGGCCCGCACTCCTGGGCCAGCCGCCCTACGGGTCCCCCCGATGACGCCCTGCCCGATCGCCACCCAGGTACTTGGGGTCCGTGATGCGGGTCCCCACTCTGCCGGGGAACCAAGCGACATCTCCCTCCTTCAGGCCTCACCCTCCCTCCCCAGCACCAAAAGAGCAGGGAGAGGCCCTGTGCAAAGGCCCTGACAGTCCTGCCATTCTAGAATTTTCCACCACTCCCTTATTGATTGCCTCCACTTCACCCTAGTTAAAAAAAAAAAAAATCCAGCAATGGTGGCTCTGGAGAGATGACAGCACCATGTGTAAGGCGCCTGCCTTTGCGTGCAGCTGACCCGGGTTCGATTCCCCAGCACCGCATCTGATTCCCCCAGCCTCAACGGGAGTGACTCCTGAGCACTGCCAGGTGTGGCCCCCGGGCAAACAAAACGCATCAAGGCCAGCAGTGGGATCGGGGAGCGGTCGGAACCCCTTCCCATGCTCAACCTCCCTGCTTGGCGGATGAATCGGGGTCATCGGCGCGGATTATTCCCTGAATTTCAGTGGCCCTTTCTTTGCCAAACAATGCGAGGAATGTGCTGGAACTGAATGCCCCTGGTACACCTGAAGGGGTGGGGGGTGGCGGGGAGGCAGGCAGCTCCTTCAGTCTGGCCCCGCCTGCCAACACGGAAATCTTCGAACAAAGACAGGTGATTAATCGCGGCTCAAGCGCGGCCCCCACCTTGACATTAAATCCCGGGCTGAGGTTATCGAAAACAGAAGAGACTTACAAAGAACTTACTCACGATCTTGGGAAGCGACTGGGGAGACAGAGAGAGAGAGAGAGAGAGAGAGAGAGAGAGAGAGAGAGAGAGAGAGAGAACCAGAGACGGTGGCACACGTGGCTGGAGGGAAAGCTGGCACGAAGGAGACAGCCAAGCGACAACGTGTTCCTCTAACAGGAACGAGGGGCTCAGGGGCGCGGGCTTAAAAGCAGCCTCGAAGGATGAGCTTCCTCGCCACAGCCGGGAAAGTCAGGGCCATGGCATTCCTCGGACATGTGTGTGCATGCACATGCATGCACCGTCATGCACACATATGCACCATGCATATACTCACAGGGGCTCAAGTGTGTTCTCTCTCTCTCTCTCTCTCTCTCTCTCTCTCACACACACACACACACACACACACACACACACTTATGGGATTTTCACCTGTGGCCTCCCCTGGTAGCCCCGGAAAAGCTTCTCTGGACCACATTCTTCATCTGGGAAAAGAACAGGACCAACATCCAGGCAAAAAGAGGTGCTTGGGCGCCTGATAGTGCAGCGGGGAGGACGTTTGCCTTGCACACAGCTGTTCCGGGTTCGATCTCCAGCATCCCATATAGTCACCCAGCACTGCCAGGAGAGTAAACCCTGAGCATTGCTGGGTGTGATAGGAAAAGGAGGGAAGGGGAGGGGAGGGGAGGGGAGGGGAGGGGAAGGGAGGGGAGGGGAGATGCTTGGGAGAGTACAAACACCCAAGACTGGGTGACACTCGGCGGAGCATTGAGGTGTGTGCAGGCCCCAGAGCTCAGAGCACAAACGTGGGTGGGTGGTGTTTTGAAGAGAAGAAGAGAGGGGAGAGGGAGGGACAGGGAGGGGCGGCAAGGCCTGGGGCAGAGGAAGGAGGAGAGCAGGCTTCTGCAGGGCCTGTTCTCAGAGACCCGCTGAGGGGGAGGGGCAGGCAGGGCGCCCAGGGGTGGGGCAAGGCCTCCATTTCTGCTGAGAACCAGAGAGAGGAGCATTAAGCGCAGGGGGGCAGGCAGCAGCCATCACTCCCTTCACTGCGGAAGTTTCCCCCCTAAACACTACCGTGCATCAGGACCCCATAAGGACCCCCGGACAGTCTGGTTGAAATGCAGGTTCGGATCCTCAAATCTGAGACCCCTTTCCGAAGAGCTGGGTGTGGGGGCAGGGCGGGGCTCCTAAATCAGGGTTTCAGTGGCTCAGTGATTCCCCGGGAACCATCGGCCTTTCCCGACAAGAACAGATAGAACGTGTTCATTCCAGAGTGCACAGAAGAGGCAGAGAAGGTGAAACTACGAGGGGCCTGAAGCCAGCGCAGTGCCGGGGCTCACAGGCCAGTGCTCCCAGTGGAGAGAGACACCAGTCTCTCCCCTGCAGGAGGGGTGGGGGACAGGATAAACCTCCAGCCTGAAACAAGCCTGATTTCTACCTAATCCCCACACTAGAAAATATAGATATATATAAATATATGACGCTGAAAGAGCCTCCCACCATTGGGAAAGACGAGTAAGGAGAGGCTGCTAAAATCTAAGGGCTGGGACAAATGAAGATGTTACTGGTGCCCGCTCAAGCAAATTGATGAACAACGGGATGACAGTGATACAGTGACAGTGATAGATGTTTTATATATATATATATATAAACACATATCTATATATCTATATATTTGTATCACTCCAGCCCAATGGAGACGTTACTGGTGCCCGCTCTAGCAAACTGATGAGCAACGGGATGACAGTGCTACCATGATGCAGTGATATATCTGTATAGATGTTTAGGAAGTATGACTATTTCCTAAACATCTATACAATCTAGCATTCATAGGTATCAATTTCAGTTGTTCCTTTCTCTCTCTTTTTTTTTTCCCATCCCATATGTTCAGAGGTGCTCAGGGCTTACTCCTGGCTCTGTGCTCAAGGTTCATTCCTGGCAATGTTCGGGGGCCATATGGGATGGCAAGAATGGAAGCAGGGGGGGGGCGCGTGCAGGGCCAAGAGCCGTCCCAGCTGTTCCTCTTTTGAAACCCATGGAAACTGTACATTCGGCATTTCCATCACATGCATAGCAGGGGGGGCCCCTCCAGGCTCCCCTCTCGCGGGGAGTCGGGCGTCCACGGGAGAAAGCCGAGGAGTTAGACCCTTACAGGGCTAAGGATCCCGGCTCACTCCCCAGCTCTGCATAAAGACTCTCTGAGCACTGCGAAGGGTCACTCCCGAAGCAGAGTCAGGAACAGTCCCCAAGCATGGTGGGGGAGTGGGGCAGCTCAAAAACCCAGATAAACAGACAAATAGAAAGATTCTGGCTTGGGCACAGCGCAGGTGAGTGCTGTATCGTGAACAAGCCCGCCCACCATGAAACCTGACTGAGGGGGAAGGAGAGAAACTCCCCTACGTGTCTCCATCTCTAGAGGGGACCCGCTCCGGGAACAGGTCCCCCACGCGCTACAGTTCGCTCCGTGAGGGCGATGCAGCCCAGGGCGATGCAAGCAGGCCCAGAGACCCGGGTTCGGGGAGGGAGGAGGCCTGGGTCAGTGGTGGCAGAGACATCTAATCCAAAAGAAGCTCCCTCCCCCTGTCTCCCTCCCTCTGTCTCCCGCCCAGGTGACAGAGAGTCCTTTGTGTTCAGGGGGGCTGGAAACCCAACCGGCAGCGCGCCTGACCTTCTTTGAGAAAAAGGAATCATGAGGGCGGCCTAGAAGGGGCTGCCTGCCTTCCTCCCACAGATAACTTTAAACAGGCGCCTGCCACAGGCCCCTGCCTCCTGCCGCGCCTAATTTTCACCTCAGCCCCAACACTCACTCAGCGCCCACTACTCTGTATCAAGCCCCTTAGCTGCCTTTGCTGCATGGCAGCCAACAGTCCTCTTCTTCCTCTCTCACGTGTTCTCTCCCTCCCTCTCCCTCTCTCTCTCTCTCTCTCTCTTTCTCTCCCCCTCCCTCTCTCCATCTCTCCCCCCTCTCTCCCTCTCCCCCTCCCTCTCTCTCTCCCCCTCTCTTTCTCTCTCCCCCTCCCCCTCCCTCTTTCTCTCTCCCCCTCTCTCTCTCTCCCCCTCCCCCTCCCTCATTCTCTCTCCCCTCCCTCTCTTCTCTTTCTCTCTCTCCCTCTCCCCCTCCCTCTCTCTGTCTCTCCCCCCTCTCTCCCTCCCTCTCTCTCTCCCCCTCTTTCTCTCTCCCCCTCCCCCCTCTTTCTCTCTCCCCCTCCCTCTCTTCTCTTTCTCTCTCTCCCCCTCTCTCTCCCCCTCCCTCCCTCTCCCCCCTCTCTCTCTCCCTCTCTCTCTCTCTCTCTCTCACTCTCTCTCTCTCTCCCTCCCCATCCCCCACCCCCACCGGAGCTGAAGGCCAGCAGGGCAAAGGGAAGGCTAATGGCACCATCCCTCTGAGGACCTGAGTCCAGACAGTGGGGGTCCCCAGTCCCTCCAGCTCCATCGCTGAGCCGCACGCGCCATCTCCATGAGCACAGGGAGAGAGTTTGTGTTCCAGCCGCTAGAACCAAGCGCAGTTATGGGGGGGGGACCGGGGGAGGGTGAGAGAGGCAAAGGCGGCCTAGGGCTGAGAACGAGCCCAAGGGGACAGAGAACCCTGTGTCCACACTCAGCCCGGCGCACCGCCCTTCCTGGGGCCACTGCACAGACAGGGCCCGCCTCATCCTCCTCCTGACAAACAGGCGCCAACGGCTTGAGGTTCCGAAGGAGGAAACTGAGGCTGTGTGGGTTCAGGGAGGGAGGCTACACCGCTGGGAGGTGGCCTCTCCCTGAGGTATAGTCGCAGGAGAGAGGAAGAAGCAGAGAGACTCAAGTGGGCCGGCTTGACCTCTGCAGAGGAGGAAATGGGGAACGGATCCCCTTTCCCCAAGAAGCCCCAGCTGGGGGCTGGAGCAATAGCACAGTGGGGAGGGCCTTTGCCTTGCACGCGGCTGATACGGGTTCGATTCCCAGCATCCCATATGATTCCCCGAGCACTGCCAGGAGTCATTCCTGAACGCAGAGCCTGTGCATCATCTCCGGGTGTGACCCAAAAAGCGGGGGTGGGGGGGGGAGAAAGAAAGCCCCAGCGGGCATTCAGGTTTTAGTCTTCAAGCAGCGGACACTGTGAGAGCAAGGGACCAGAGAAGGAATTCCGGAAAGATCTTCTTTCAGGGAAGTGGAAAGGAAGTCGGGAAAGCGGATTTTGGAGGGCGCGGGGCAGGATTCCAGAGAAAGAACTTTTCCTCTTTTACACCTTCTTAACAGAGAGGGGTAAGCATTTTTCACTGAGTTTAAAGCAGTGGTGGGTGGGTAGGCCAGGGTCTGGGCTGCGGAGAGGATGACGGCCTGGGGTCTGGCCACTGAAGTTATTCAGGTCATCAGACACATCCGGGGGCCACCCTTGTGACCCTCCAACCGGCAATTCCTCATCCCGTCCCGCCTGTTCCCGGGTCCCTGTCATTCAAAGTGCCCCTGGTGTCATGCAAAGGACGTGGGCAGGGGCTGACCTTAGCAGGAGGTGGCCATGGTCACTTGTGTCAGGAGGCCACTTGAGCACAGCCTGAGGGCTAATCTGAGAGCTGGAGCAAGTTCCCAGTGAGAGGGGGCGGCCCCGTGATCTACCCGTGTGAGGGCGGAGCAGAGGGGACAGGTGGGGACGGACAGGCAGGGCAACCCCAAACTCTCCTGAGGGGTCCAGAGTTTCCACACAGACTCGCCAGAGCACAGGCTGCCGCCATTCCCGGCTCTCTGCAGAGATGCTCGTGTGGGAGAGACACGGGCAAAGCTGCTCAGATTTCGGTTTGGGTCCTGGTTTCCGTTCCTGAGGACTGACCCAGTCTCAGGCATGCAAGCCACGTGGTCCCCTGAGCCCAGGAAGCCCCGTGCTGGGGTGGCCCAGGTGACCCCCCCCCAGCGTGCGAGCAGCCCCCCACCCTCGGGCCCCGACATTGAACTCCTGGCCCGGTTTTCTGGGCATCGCGTGGAGGGTCCCCCAGGCTGCCCGGGCACCACCGGGAGGCCCTGGATACACTAATAAACACACATGGCCAAAATCCGATCCAGCGTTCGTTATAGCCCTTATTCAAATCACAGTTTGCATGCAGAATGACCTTTACAATGTCCGGCTACTGTCTGCATGTCCTCGAATCGGGGTTACCAATGCAGGACTAGTCTGAATTTGTTTCTCATGAAACACAGCCGGTTTCATATGCAAATCATTACAAATGTAGCATTCTCTCGTGTGCAATGATGTGTTCAGAAGCAGAACACAATTCTAAGCCTCGTAATTTCATGGTCATTAAAAAAACATATTATTGGTCTTGCTGGTGGAAAAAAAGCTCCCTTTTCCACAGGGCCACTTCTTCAGGCATTCATTTAAAAAGGGGACGGGGGGAGGGGGTGAAAAGTCTGGTAATCCCTCCTTGAACCTCTTCTAATGAGAACAGAGTGGGGGCACAGGAGCCGCCTCCTCCCCTGCCCCAAATCCACTTCCTGAATTCATCTGCAGCAACTTTCTGACCTTGGACAAGTGGCTTGGCCTCACACCTTCAGCATCATCCCCTGTAAAAAACGGATTGTAAAAATGTGTGACTGAGGGCTGGAGCCATAGTACAGTGGGTAGGGGGTTTGCACTGCACATGGCTAACCCAGGTTTGAGCCCCGGCATCCTATAGGTCCCTTGAGTACCACCAGGAGTAAGACCTGAGCATCACCTTGTGTAGCAAAAAAAAAAAAAAAAGACACCAAAGGTGCCTATCACGATGGTGAAAACACATGGAGAACTCCCATTTTGGAGGTCACCCTGAAAACGGGCAGCTCTCACCATTATCAGTTAAGGATATGGTTCCTCTAGAAAAGGCCCTCAGCGGGGGCTGGAGTGATAGCACAGCGGGTAGGGCGTTTGCCTTGCAAGTGGCCGACCCGGGTTCGATTCCCAGCATCCCATATGGTTCCCTGAGTGCCACCAGGGGTAATTCCTGAGTGCAGAGCCAGGAGTAACCCCTGTGCATCGCCAGGTGTGACCCAAAAAGAAAAAAAAAATGGCCCTCAGCGGGGTGAGGGCAGAATGAAGGAATGAAGGAACGAATGCCATCTGAGAGAAAATTGCAAGAGGCTGGCAAACGCAAGGAGCCCTAACTCTCTATATATGGGAGGGGGGGAGTCCTCCCGAGTAACACTTGGGGGTTCTGGGTGCTCATGCCCAGCCAGACTCAGCCAGCCAGGCTAACGGCTCGACTCAGGGCCTCAGGGTTACACTCCATGGCACTCGGAAGATCAGGCAGGGCCAGCGATGAAATTCCAGACAGGGAAGTGGACCCTCACCCTTGTACCATCTCCCCAGGCCCCTATAATATTCTCATTTCTTGCAACCATCCCTGCAAACCTACAAATGAGGAGCAGGATCACCATTTTCCAGATGAGAAAACTCACGCCTACAACAAATCAAAGAACTCGCTTGTAATTAATTACCCAGTAGCAGGAGGTAGAGCGGGAAGTAAATCAAGTCAGGCTACCTGGCTCCAGAGCCTGGGAAATTAACTTGGTAAAGAGGTAGATGGAGCGATAGGTAGATAAACAGGGAGAGCTTCGAAAGACATCCTTCTCTCTACCCCCATCTTCCCTGCGTGCCCCCCGCCCCCGTCCATCTCTCTCCTTTCAACCGTCACCAACTCTCTCACGTATGGCAAGGGAACGGACTTACCAGCCGCTCAATCTCGAGCTCTGCCCTCGGAAACCGGAGGGGTGGTACAGGGACCCCACCAGACCGCCCCCTCAGTCACCACGCGAATGGAACCAAAAGGGGAACTCCTCGCGAGTCCCCATCAGAACACACCAACTACCAACGATCCACACATATCAAAGACACACTCATACCACGTTGCAGAAAAGGTTATCCAAACCGAACTCTGTGGCAGGCAAACACCCACCGGCTCTGCTGGCAGGAAGGACCGAGCACACCAGGTCTGGTGATGTACAAACTCCATCGGGAGCTTCAGCGGCTCAGAGCTGAGCCGGCACAGCCACGTGACTCCCTTCACGACCAGGCCTCTCCTTGTTGCTCACAAGACACCAGGCATGACACAACCCCGGAGAAGCAGCGCGTTCACACACCAGTGCAAGAACACAGTTATGGGCAGGGCTCTGGGAAATGAGGTCAGGTCACATGTTCCGAGGGAAAGCATGCCAGCACGTGGAGGACACGGGGCAGCAGAGCAGAATGGAAACTGGACTTCAGTGGCACGTACTGGGGCCTGGCTGCCGGGCCCGAAGGGAGGCAGAGTCCCTCTGTTGGCTTCTGTGGCTGGAGTCTCTCCTGCCACTCACCCCAGTCAGAGCCAGTGTCCACAGAGACGGGCAGGGGAGTCCCACACACGCTCACCATGTCAACACTGAACTGGGTAGCTCCCAGAGATGCTCAAGGCTGCATCCGGAGATGCTCGATGCAATGCTGGGGATCAAACTCAGGGCCTCCAGCCCATTGAGCCACCTCCCCGGCCCCTCGTGTACCTCTGCACTTAGGTGTCTACTGCCTCTCGCACTTCTCGCCGAGGCGTCTTCACACCCACTGGTCAATATATTACTCCTCCATGTCTGCTAGCTACAGAAGCTAGGTGAAGGGGTCCGAGAAGGCATTCACTTCCCAAGCTGGAACATGCTTTCTATGCAGGAGGTCAGGGTTCAATCTTTACCCTGCATGGTCCCCAGAGCTCTGCCAAGAGTGACCCCCAAGCACTGAGCCAGGAGTAGCCCCCTCAGCACTGCCAGGTGTGGCCCCAAATGTTTGTTGAGATAAGAGTTTGGGGGGACTGGAGCAATAGCATAGCGGGGAGGGCGTTTGCCTTGCATGAGGCCAACTCAGGTTCTATTCCCAGCATCCCATATGGTCCCCTGAGCACTATCAGGGGTAATTCCTGAGTGCAGAGCCAGGAATAACCCCTGTGCATCGCCGGGTGTAACCCAAAAAGCCAAAAAAAAAAAAAAGGATAAGAGTTTGGGTACAGGAGAACCCACCTTGGTTCCTGTAACTGTCTTCCCTACATTACCTCGATTCCCTAATGATTCACAGGCCCATAAACTGATCGGTGTTCATAAACTTAGCTATCCCACCTCCGGGTCAGGGAAGCAGGTCCTTTAAAAGACTCATGACGAGCGTCTTTTCTAGAAACAGTCTCAGACGCCTACAACAGTCCTGAGATACCACCATGAGGACGGGTCACAGACAGCATGCCCCCACGGCCAGGGGTCTGGCCCAAGGCCGAGCTGAAATCCAGTCCCGACTGGTGTCGGCCACATCCAGTGACCTTGAGTCATATGACCTTGAGCGAGTTCCTGAAGTCCATGATGGTCCTGAACCCAGAGGTTCTACAGGGACCAAAGGCGGTGAGTGGCAGCTTTCAGGCGGTCACTGATGCCCACCAGAAGGAAGGGCGTCCTCAACTGCAATGACCACTCAAAAGCAAGCAAGCATGAGGCCAGTCTCAGCTTTCACCTCCAAAGGGGGATGGACACTCCCGGGCCTTTTCCTCTTCTGCCGCGAGGGGAGGGCTGCCAGAAGGAAACGGCGTCTCTGGACTTGAGGCCCGACAAGACACAGCCTGCCGTGCTGCAGGCAGCCGGGTTAGTCACACAGCCGGGCGAGCGCCGCTAGCCACCGGAACATCTTCGCTTTCCCTCGACTTCCTGCTCCTTGAGGTATATTTTACTAACCCCTGGGCTCAAAGGGAAGGGCTGTCTTCAATGTTGTTGTTTTTTTCCTACGCCTGGGGCTTCTGATCATACCTGGCACATAGCTGCTGACCAACGTGTGTGAAATTCGTTAGGACTGAGTCAGCACTGCAACATCCACGAGCACACGGGGCGTCTGCACACAGTAGGTGTCCACGGAGGTTTCTGACGGGACCAGGAGAAAGCTCAAAGGGCTGAAACGCCTGCTTTTTGTATTCCGGAGTCCCGGTCTCAGTCTCTGACATCACATGGTCCCCCGTTTGCACTATGGAGTGTGTATGTGTGTGTGTGACATCCTACCACCACCCCTGGGGGGTGCAGGGAAACCGTGGGTTAAATGAGTGGATCTGAGGAATGCTGGGAGTTTCTCTGGAGACATTAGCATCTTACTCATCTTACTCATCCCTGAGGTCGCTTGGCCTCGGGCAGAGGCCGGCACAAAGAAGCAAGCATGCTCCACTAATCTTTTTGTTCTGGAAACGTGTCAAGTGGGACTAATGCCATTAGACAACTCACAAAAAGTCACTGGCGTCGTTTGGATGGTTGTCAGCTCCGGAAAAGGCTGTCTCTGGCTGGGCCTGGCACGCAGCGGACCCTTGACACGGTATGGTCGCAACAGAGATGGCTGGCGTGGCTTGGCACATGCGGAAGCAAAGACTTAGAATCACAAAGCCCCTGAGTCACGGTGCGGGAACTTCCCCACGGGCACGTGGGGCCCACTTCGTTGTGTGAGGCCAAGTGTGGACCACCTTATCCCCACACACTCGGCATGAGGGGAGAAGGAGGCAGAATCAGCCGGTGGGCGAGGCTGAAGGAGGGAGACCAGTTGTCCCAACCAGTGACTGCCCCGTGTCGCTTGCCATCTGCCCCCATTTCTAGCCAGCCGGGAAGGGACAGTTGCTGGTTAGTGGTGCCTGTACCAGGCGGTCCGTGAGGGCTCGTGGCGAGGGAAATGGCTGTCCTGCCAGATTCTTGCTGGCCGAGACCTGGAGGCCGCCTACCACAGTGGCCTAGTGCAGTTCTTGGCACCAGCCTCCATCTCCCGCATATTCCCAGAGCTCAGCAAACCCTGCGGAAAGACCATCCTGCTCCCAGGAAGGGGAGAAGTAATCCCAGAGAAATTCAAAACCCCTGGATTTCAAAAATATATATTTTTTTATATAAATATATATTATTAAAAATATATTTTTTATAATATATATATATATTAGAAGCACCCTACACATCCCTAAGCTTTTCACAGACATGAGACTGGCACTCACTGGCAATATCAGAAGCAATATTGAAGCGACAGAGCGAGATATTGCCATTTTTTACAAAGCCACTCCAGGGGCCAGAGAGGTAGTACAGTGGGTAGGGTCCTTGCCTTGCATGCAGTTGACCTGGGTCCAATCCCTAGCACTCCATATGGTATTCCCAAGTCTGCCAGGAGGGACCCCTGAATGAACAGCTGAACCCCACAAACGAAGCACCCCCACCTCCTTCCCAAGACAGCCCCCTCCAAACGGCTGCGATCAGCATTTCCCAGCCAGGAGCTCAAAGACCCTTTGGGGTGGGCCCCACCATATTCCAAGGGGGCTAGAGATGAAAATCGCATAAATGGGGCCCAGGGCATGAGCCAGGGTCAGGACAGCAGAAGAGCCAGAGGAAGGAAGAAGGGGACCATAGCTGGGAAAAGGGAAAAGGGGAGGCCCCCCCCCCCGCCCGTGGCCTCCCTCCACCTCCTCTGTCCCTGAATGCTCTTCCCTGGACTTGGCCAGATGACGCCTCCCCTGCCCCAGCCCCAGACAGACAGAAGCTCCGGAGCCCCTTCACGCAGGCGCCCACTTCACATATGCTCTCAATCAGCACAATTAAATGCTTTAACTCGTTAGTCCTGCCCCGATCCCACACTATAAGTGAATTAATAGGGAAAAAGAAAAGGGGAAGAACCTAACCGGCTACCTTTGACGAAGTGCCTGGTGCCCGCCAGGGGAGGTGCCAGTGGCTTTGAAAACAGTCGGTTCACGAGAGGGGACAAGTCAAGCCCCCCGAGGCCACGAGTGCGTGGGGCAACAGGATGGGGGTGGGGGGGAAACAGGACTGGGGTGCAGTGCAGCAGTCCCTCCGCTCCCCAGCTGAAAGGGAAGCACCAGGTGACCCCGGCTGTGGTCTGCCTGAGACAGACGTGTAGCTACCAACCATGCGCCCGTACCTGGAGGAGGGCCTCAAGCGGACACGAGTGACGCGGGAATGACAGCTCGGGGGTGATGGGAGGCAGGGAAGGAGCAAGCTGTAGCACCCCATGGGAGGGGTCGGTGTGCCTGCCCCCAGCTGGCCAGTAGCACAGATGCCATGGGCTTGCCTAGGGCGGTCATGCACAGACTCGGAACCTGGGTTAGCCCGGATACTTGAACCTGACACTGCCCTCGGATAGAAACAAACGTGTTGGGGGCTGGAGTGATAGCACAGTGGGTAGGGCATTTGCCTTGCACGCGGCTAACCCGGGTTCAAATCCCAGCATCCCATATGGTCCCCTGAGCACCGCCAGGGGTAATTCCTGAGTGCATGAGCCAGGAGTAATCCCTGTGCATCGCTGGGTGTGACGAAGAAAGAAAGAAAGGAAGGAAGGAAGGAAGGAAGGAAGGAAGAAAGAAAGAAAGAAAGAAAGAAAGAAAGAAAGAAAGAAAGAAAGAAAGAAAGAAAGAAAGAAAGAAAGAAAGAAAGAAAGAAAGAAAGAAAGAAAGAAAGAAAGAAAGAAAGAAAGAAAGAAAGCAGAACCAGCTTGACCTCCTGGACCCCTCACCACCCTGGCAGGCGGTCTGCATTCACCGCCTTCTCCAGAAAACAGATTCTGAGGCTCTGTCGAGGGTGTCGAGCTCCCCCAAGGCCCCGCGCTGTGGGGTAGAAGGCGGGAGCAAGGACGGGCCAGGGTCGGCCGGGGTCACCTCCGCCCCCACCCGCCCCTTGGCAGCCACTGGCGTTTCCTTCCATTCCAAAGGATTTCGACAGCGCTCACGGAGCCTTTCTGGAAGTCCCAGCGGCTGTTTTCACAATCCCCCTCCTGGGGCCCAGGAGGAGTCAAAGCTCCCCCACCAACGATGGTGACAAAGTGAGCAAGTCTCTCGTGTCCCGGGATCCTTGCAGGGCCCCAACGCTGCCCTTCAGATCAGACCCAAACTCCAGGTGCAGCTGCAAAGCCCTTCCCAACAAAGCAGTGGGTGGAGGCAGGTTAGCACCCACTGCTCTGCCCCCTACTAGACGCTCCAGGCGGTCTTGCTTGGACCCCCAACTCCACGCTTGCTCCCTTCCAGGCTCTGCAGACACGGCTCTCCTGGCTGAACTACTCACCCAGCCTTCTGGCCCCCGATCCTGACTCCAGCCTCTGGATTCCTGGTGCTTCTCCCGAGCGCGCCAGCTTCATCACCCGCCCCCCCCCTTCCCCTCATCTGCCTCAGGGCTGTGTGCGCAGACACCTCACAGCGGGTCCTAGCCCACCTTGCTCAAACTGCCCACCTCCTTGTCTAACTCCCCCACCAGAGTCGTCGCTGTGAGGACGGAAATGAACCGTGGCCAGTTCGCATAAGGAAGAAGCCAGTGGTGCCACCTGCAAGGCCTCCTGGGAAAGTGCCTTCACGGGGGTGCAACCTCTCCTGTGACCCACACGGACACAAAACATGCAGGAAGCCCAGCAGAGACTCCAAAGGAGCCAACCCATTTAGCCGTGGCCACCTGGTGTGGGTGCGGTGGAGCATTCATTCATTCATTCATTCACTCCTTCAACCACTTTAGAGCAAGTGGTGTTCTTTTAAAAAAAAAAATTAAAAACATTTTATTTATTTAATTAATTTGCTTTTTGGGTCACACCCAGCGATGCTCAGGGGTTGCCCCTGGCTTTGCATTCAAGAATTACTCCTGGAAGTGTTTGGGGGACCAGATGGGATGCCGAGGATCGAACCCAGGTTGGCCCTGTGCAAGGCAAACACCCTGCCCGCTGTGCTATCACTCCGGTCCTCCGCAAGTGATGTTCTAAGCACAGGTGACAGGTTGGCTGCATGCAAGTGACAGTCTCAGCAGCCAGAGACAAAGCACTGCCCTGGGGAGCTCACAGTTTGGTGGTGGAAGGACAAGGAACAAACCCTGGTGTAAAAAGGATACGGAACCCAGCACTGCATCGGCTGAGTGGGTGAGGGGATGACAGGGAGAGCACAGGGCCAGGAGACAGGTAGGGCCACACGGATGTCAGGGCCAGGCCAGCTGCCTCCCCTCTCAGCACAGGGAACAGCAGGGCCCAGAGACTAAGCAAGAGCAGATGCAGCACATTCAAGGGATGCAGGGAGGGAGGGAGGAAGGGTGCATCCAGGGGCGGTGATCTGCCTCCCCCATCTGCTGGGGGAGAAGACCGTGAATCCTACTTATGCTACATGTAGCCAGCACACAGCACAGCCCGTCTCTGCGGCCTTATAATCCTGTCATGACCATTTGAAAACTGCAAGATTTGAGCCAGGGCATCAGTGCAACGTTAGGTGCTTGCCTTGCATGCAGCCACCCCGGGTTCAGTCCTCAGTACCCTCGGTACCCAGTCTCCTGAGCACTGCCAAGAGCAACCCCTAAACACAGAGCTGGGAGTAAGACCTGAGCACCTCTGGGGGTGGCCCTTCCAAAACCAAATAAATAATAATAAAAAAAAATGCAAGAATGGCAGGAGAGATAGTACACAAAGGTCAAGGTGTTTGCCTTGCATGCAGATGATCTGATCCGGTTCAATACATGGCACCCCACAGGGTCCCCTGAGTACCACCAGGAAGCACCCCCCAGAACAGAGCCAGGGGTAGCCCCACCCACTGCAGCACTGCCAGCTATGGCCCAAATCCTTCCCTAAACCCCCCCCCCCAAAAAAAACCAAACAAACACAGAATTATTTTATTTATTTATTTATTTTTTAATTAGTGAGTCACCGTGAGGGTACAGATACAGATTCACACATTTTCGTGCTTGTTTTTCCCTCATGCAATGTTCGAGAGCCCATCCCTCCACCAGTGTCCATTCTCCACCACCAATGAACCCAGTATCCCTCCCACCCCCCAATCCCATTCCCCCCACCCCGCCCCACCCTGCCTCTGTGGCAGGGATTCCAGTTTGCAAACAAACACAGAATTAAACCGCAATTCACTCCATCTAGACCAGTTTCCCAAACTTATTTGGACTACCAGCCTCTTTTTTTTTGGGGGGGAGGGTAACTGCCTCCCTGGAAATCTACCTCCTTTAAGCGACAAATAGCCCCCTTCCAATTGTACCCGAAGCTATTTACGACCCCTCCCCTTGTTCCAGCTCCCCCTAGAGGGGAGGCATTAACCACCACCCACTTCGGAAACAGGGTCTAGAAGGATTTGGCACCTCGCAGAAGAGACAGAGGGAGGGAAGGAGCTGCCGAGGAGAGAGCCCCCCTGGGTAACTTTCAGCATTGGCTTCCCGAGGATGAACAAGAAATCTTCCGAACATAAACAGTGGCCCAGCCACATCACAGGCCTTCGAGAACTGCGGCTTTCTGATCAAACATGAAATTAACACGAAAATGTTTTAAAAAATGCACAAGTGCCAGGGGAATTACGTAATAAAGACAAAAGCGCCCCTATTACTTAAGGTAATGAAAACAAAAATAAGGATTTATAAGCTTCCCGGCTCTGACCGAAATTTGCTGTGCATTATTTTCCTACATCTCTTTCTGCTTTAGAAAAACCACTACTAATTGCATTCACGTTACACAGTATCAACCAAACCTGGATTTGGGCTGCCTCCAAGACCACCAGCGGGCTCAAGTTACAGCGGAGTTTATTAAATGGCTTTTCCCCCCAACTCTCTCGTTTCAGAAAAAAAAAAAAAAAGCAGTAGAATGCTGTTACCTTCTGGAGAGACTAAACAGATAAATGCTTGATTTTAAGTAACATTTTAAGAAAATTCCAATATTGGATAAAGGAGGCGGAGAGCACTGGTTTTGAACTCACCAAATAATGAGTTTTTTTCTTTTTAAAGCACACAGCTGCCTAATGGCTGGGAGCTGGAGCTAATGAAAAAATACACACACACACACACACACACACACACACACAGAGGGCTGGAGAGATAGCACATCTGCTCAGGGCATCTGCCTTGCACACAGCCAGCCAGGGTTTAATCCCAGACACCCCATATGGTCCCTTGAGCCACGATCCAAAGAAATATCTACACAAATTTGGCTGCCACCGTTTTTCTTTTGTGTTCTCTGGGTTCTGCCGGATGTTCTCTAAGGGGGCACTCGGGAGAGAGTGCAGAAGCGACGGAATCCAAGGCCACTTCTCTTTCCCCCTGGAGTGTAGGCCTGGGACAGCTGGTAACAGAGGAGAGGCCCTGGCCTGCGTGCGGCTGTGGCTGCCACACCCTGGTTCAAATCCCAGCACCACGAGGGTCCCCTGGGCACTGCCGAGGGTCAGTCCTGAGCACAGAGCCCGACTTAGGCCCTGAAGACTGCAGGGATGGGGGCGGGGCGGGGGTGGGGGCAAGAGTTCCATTTAGCCTCCAGTGTGACTCTTCCTGGCCTTTCACCTCTCATGTCACAGTCTTCCTCTCGCCAGCTGTCCGTCTCCCACGGGGGAGCACAGTCCCTCGACGGCTGTCTCCCGAGTCCACACCCCCCCGACCCCACCCAGGGCAACACGCTCCCACCCCACTTCGGTCCCCTGCACGCTCTCTCCAGGGCCTCCCCACGTTTCCCCTGCTCTTGGCGGGAGCCCACCACAATCTTGGCTTCCCACCAGCCATGCGGAGCAGGGGGTGGGGATAAAGTGGCGAGAGAGCGAGCGGGAGAAGGAGCCTTCCCCGCCCTCACGCTCCGGGGACAATCGGGTCCTTGTTCCAGGCGCCACTGCTCTGGCTTTTGTCCCTCCCCCACCCCTCATCCCTCACCCCTCTCCCAGGTGTGCCCTCAAGAGCTACTTCTCCTCCGGCTGCCACTTTGGACAGAGTGGGGACCCCCCCTCACCCCCCCCAGCTGAGTTGAGATCATCCTTGGCTCCCTTGGTTGCTGACTTCGCTCTCACCGCACAGATGTAACCTGCCGAGGATGGGTTTGGATTCTAGCGGGGGCGGGGGAATACGTAAAGATTCCCCAATTTCACCCAATTCTGCAGGGGAAAGCAATGGGATGTGCTAGGGTGAAAACTTCTGTTTGGGAGGCCAGGCTGGAGAGTGCCCACAGGAAGCAAGGTGTTTGCCTGACAGTCCGGTGGCACTGGCTTGGTGTTTATTTATTTATTTATTTATTTATTTATTTATTTATTTATTTATTTATGATTTGGGACCCATACCTGGCGCTTCTCAAGGCCGCACTCAGGGATCACTCCCGACAGGGCTCAATCCAACAGAACTGGATCCAGGGCAGCTGCAAGGCAAGCACCCCACCTACGTATTATCCCTCTGCCCCGGGTCCCCAACCCTGGTTCAAATCCCCGGTACTGCCCGTGATCCCAGATAGAGTATGGCCAGGGGTCACTCCTGAGCATGACCCAGGAATAGCTCCTAACAAAAAAATTGCATTTTCAAAGACTATTCTGGGGCGGGAGAGATAGTACAGCCAGTAGGGCACTTGCCTTGCAAACTGCCAACCAGGGTTAATCTCGGGCATCCCATATTGTACCCTGAGCATCACCAGGAGTGATTCCTGAGTACAGAGCCAGGAATAACCCCTGAACACTGCAGGGTGTGGCTCCAAAACAAAACAAAATAACTATTCTTATAAATACTTCTTTTTTGGCTTATTGGGTCACACCTGGCGATGCTTAGGGGGTACTCCTGGCTCTGTACTCACAAATTACTCCTGGCAGTTCCCGAGGGACTATATGGGATCCCGGGGAACGAACCCGGGTTGACCACATGCAAGGCAAATGCCTTAAAATGCTGTACTATTGCTCCACCCCTTCTTATGAATATTCTTGTCCTCGTTAAGAACAGTCTTAATGAGGTATCACTTACACATCAGAAAACAGACCAGAAAACTCACCTGTTGTAAGAGTACAGGTAGATTTTAGCCAAGTGTCTAAGTAAGCAATTATCACCACATTCCATGTTTTAGGGCTTTTCAACACTCCCAAAAGTTCTGTTGTTCCTGTTAGCAGTGCCTGTCCCACCAGGGTCCCATTCACGAAGGTGCTTTCCCTCTATCTTCTTTTATGGCCACTTTAGAAATGTCTTACCAGCACAAACATACACTATATATTCTTTTGTGCTTGGCTTCATTTTCTTATCCTGTTTTTAAAGTCTATCCACATTGGCGCCTCTGTCATGGAGCCGATATAGTCTATTCTTATAGATTTATCACATTCACCAGCTGATGACTGTTTGGTATTTCTATATGTTGAGACTGTTATAAATAATACTGCTTTGAAAATATCTACTTACATATCTTTGGGCTAGAGAAACACTTTTCTCTTGAATGTGTTCATCTGTGTTTAGCAAATTTAACATCACTGAAAGCTATCACTATACCATAATTTAAAAAAAAAAGAAAATTCCCAATCCAGTACGTAGAATGATCTCACACATGTGAGCCCCATGTAACCATTTAAAATAAATGCATCAAAACACATGTCCTATCTCTTCACAAAGAAAACAATACATTTTTCTTTATATTTTACTATGGGTTTTTTTTCATTGAGCAAATAGATATGAAAAATGCACTTTAGACATTAAAATACTGAAATTCTAAGAAACATGCATTCCATGGGGCTAGAGATAGGAGAGGATTTGCCTTGCATGTACCTGATTCTGGCTTGACCTCCAGCACTACATGTGATCACCCATCACCAGGAATGAGGTCTGAGTATGACCAGGTATGGCTCAAGCACCCCCTCCCCCACCCCACCATCACCAGATTCCATTATCAATTATTGAGAGTCAGAATCTACCCAAGCTGCAGCTTTATTCAACTCTATCATCCTTTTTTTTTTTTTTTTGCTTTTTGGGTCATACCCAGCAATGCACAGGGGTCACTCAGGAATCACCCCTCAGGGGACCATATGGGATGCTGGGATTTGAACCCGGGTCGGCCGCGTGCAAGGCAAACGCCCTACCCGCGGTGCTATCACTCCAGCCCCAACTCTATCATCCTTTTATGAGTTACCTATCCTGGGTCTTATCTGAAGCAAATCTGCCAGCCCAGACTGGCTTCTTTCTACCTCAGACGTACTCTGAGACGACTCTAGGGAATGTCCAACTCCAAGTCCAAGGCCAAATCTTGCTCCCTTCCTGATTTTCTCCAACCAACCTGCTAAGAAAGTTATTTCTATTCCTCCATGCTTGCACAAAAACAAAGGAAGAATATTTCATGACAAGCAAAACGTCACCAAATTCAAATGTCTGCATCTATAAATAACCTTTGGTGGGAAGGGATCCAGGACCCGTGGTGCCCACACTGTCAGATGAGAGGGGACTGGCCGCAGGGAGACGTGGCCTCTAGCGCCAAAAATACTGGCTCTCCGGCCCTTTGCAGATAAAGTGCGTTGCCCTCTGCCTACCCGTTCCCTGCCGGTGATCAGAAAAGATAAACTCTGTTCTTGTCCTAGAGGACACGCGTTCACAGAGCAAGGCTTTGGAGTTCAAGCCTCCCTGTATTAATTCACAGGAACATATCTTTTTGAAAGTGTAAAGTGTGCAATTGCCATTGGCAATATCAAAATATTTCAAGGCATTGTTGGAAATGTTTTTCTCTGCCGACACCTAGTAGGTCCTCAATACGTGTTGAAAAAAAAAAAATCAACAAATGAGAGGCCAGAGAGATAGCGCAGAAATAAAGAACTTGCCTGGCACACAACCCACCCAGGTTCAGTCCCCAGCAGGAAACATGCTGAGCACCACCAGGAGTGGCCCCTGAGCACAGAGCCAGGAGGAAGCCCTGAGCACTGTCAAGTGTGTCCCCCATCCCCCCCTCAAATAAATAATCAGCAAATTAGTAGATGAGCGCATGGATGGATGGATAGATGGCTGGATGGATGGGAGGGTGGGAAATGGATGGATGGGTGGATAAACGAGTGGATTAATGGCTAGGTGATGGGCAGGTGTATGGATGGAATCAACAGCACTGCATTGTCTGTCACTGTCATTCCGTTCATCGATTTGCTCGAGCGGGCACCAGTAACGTCTCCATGGTGAGACTTGTTGTTACTGTTTTTGGCATATTGAATACGCCACGGGGAGCTTGCCAGGCTCTGCTGTGCAGGTGGGATACTCTCGGTAGCTTGCCCGGCTCTCCAAGAGGGACAGAGGAATCGAACCTGGGTCAGCCGCGTGCAAAGCAAATGCCCTACCCGCTGTGCTATCTGAGTGGAATCAACAGTTATTGAGGCTAACTGTGGTAGAAGTGACAAAGCAAATACTGTTATAGTTGGGAGGGACCAAGATCCATCTTCCTGGATGGATGGACAGAGAAGTGACAAAGCAAATACTATTGTAGCTTGGGAGGGACCAAGATCGATCTTCATGGATGGATGTCCAACAGTAGGACATAAAGAAGACTGTGATACAATCATTCGTAATGCTAAATTGTGCCCTGGTTAGAGACTGATTGAGAACCGTGTATTTTGATATGAAAAATAATCTCCCATAACATTAATCAGGGGTAAAGGAATGTGAGGCATAGAACTAGTATTTTCTTTACTTTCTTCTCTTACTTTACTTTACTTTTTTTAACTTATTTTTGACAGGGAGTTAAGTCCTTTTGTTAAACATGTGTCCATCCCTCTATCAAAAAAGAAAAGCTCTACAGAAGGAAATGCCCTGCCACAGAGGTGGAGTGGGGGAGATGGGATGGGGGTGGTGGGAGGGATACTGGAATCATTGGTGGTGGAGAATGGGCACTGGTGGAGGGATGGGAACTCAAACCTTGTATGATTGAAACGTAAGCACAAAAGTTTGCAAATCTGTAACTGTGCCTCACGGTGATTCATTAAAAAATAAAATTAAAAAAAAAAAGAAACAAGGAAAAGCTCTGAAGCCCAGAGCAATAGTATAACAGGTAAGACATCTGCCTTGCACGCACCCGGGTTCAATCCCCGACACCCCATGTGGTCCCCTGAGCACTGCTAGGAGTCTTTCCTGAGTGCAGAGCCAGGAGCAACCCTGAGAACTGCCAGGAGTGGAGGTGTGCTTCCCTCCAAGAAAGAAAGGAAAAAAAAGAAAAGTTTTTAAAAAGCATAAGCTTAAATAAAAAGACATCTCCATTCTTTTTCTTTTGACTCATCTGTTTTTCTCATTGTCCACAACACAAACATCCCTGCTTCCATTTTCAAATGAAAATAAGAAAAAGGGGTGACAGATCTAAACAACTGAGGATTCATCCCAGTGGAACGGAGGGAAAAAAAAAAAACTTGGCCAAAGCAAACTTAAGGGCAGAGACCCCCTCCCTGCCCACTTGCCTGATACCAACTCGCATCCACCATCTGTGGCTGACGCTTCCAAATACTGAGGCTCCCTTGGCGGAGGAGAGGGACCACCCCCTGTTTTCCTAGCACTCCCCTCTCCACTATTCTCCAGGGGGGCCCCCCCCACATCTCTGCAAGCCTGGGGCCGGGGACCCGGGAGAGAGAGCCCTGCTTTAGAAATCAGCGCGGGTTCATTTCTTCCCAAAAGGATTCATCATCACCGCCAGCTTGGAGTGCGTTTATTAAACGCTTTCACATGCACGGGGTGAGGGGGGGAAAGCGCTGACCTCAATACCGCTCTTCATGAGACTGTCTCGTGTGCAAAGTGGGGCGGACCTCGAGTGCCCAAAGGAGGACGCAGGCTCGGGAGCCGCTCTGCCCGGCCCGCCGCCGCCGGGAAGGTGAAGCTGTCAGATCGTATTTCACCGCGGCCGGGCTTGGGTTTCGGGCAGCGCCCGGCGCTTTTCTGAAGCTGCATTTTCCTCCGGCCAGCGAGGGCCAGCACAGCCTCGCGGCTGGGGCCGCCTGCTCACTATCACTCCTCGGAGAAACGGGCCTTTCTGTTTTCCCCATAAATGCCGACGCGGCAGCTTTTTTTTTTTTTTTTTTTTTTTTTTTTTTTTGCAGGCGAGGGAAACCCGCGGAGCTGGTATTCCGCTTATGTAAGAGCTGGCTCCCCGCTACGCCTGCGAGACAGCCCTGCACTCAATTTCAGGAGACAGATATTGCTCCTTCTGGGCCAGCGTCCTTCCAGTCCACGGGCTCAAAAAAGCACACGGGGTGCTTTGCATTTGATGCCCGAGTCCTGCATCGTGATGCACTGGAAATGGGACCTATCTCCCTTTCCAAAGGCAGTTCTCGGGAGTCACTGCCTCTTTCTAGGGATGCCAACGGGGTCAACCACGCGCCCATGTGAAAGCTCTGCAGAAATGAAGTAAGTTCCGCCCATTAACACCATCCGAGGCCCCTAAAACCCAATTCCATCCTGCAGGAGGGAAATGGCACGGATGTGGGGGTTGTTTCTTTGTATATCAGGGGCTACTCGTAGCTCCGCCCTGGGAGAGGGTCATTCCCAGTGGTGCTGGGGGACAGTGTGGTACCAAGGCATTGGACCCATCTGTGTACTCAGTGCTTTGAGCTCTCTCTCAGCCCCCTGTGTGCTCAGATCTTGTTTCGGTTTTTGCTTTTTTTTTTTTTTTTTGGTGGTGGGGGGTTTTCTGGATCACACCCAGCGATGCTCAGAGGTTACTCCTGGCTCAGGAATTATTCCTGGTGGTGCTCAGGGGACCATATGGGATGTCAGGGATCAAATCCAGGTCAGCTCACAAGTAAGGCAAGCCACCTACCCACTGTACTATTGCCCCAGCCCCACCTGTGTTCAGATCTTAACACTAGAACATGTTCCCCAACTAAAGCCAGGTCAGAGGACTTGGTTTGGGGGCTGTTTGGGGGCTTTGGGTTTTGAAGGTCACCACAGAAATAAGGTTAATGAGACCCCTGGGCTAGGGTATCACTGCCATCCCGTTGTTCATCGATCTGCTCGAGCCGGCGCCAGTAATGTCTCCATTCGTCCCTGTCGCATGCTAGTGTAGCCCGATGGCGTATGGGAGGCTCTTTCAGGATCGGGGGAATGAGGACCGTCGTTGTTACTGTTTTGGGCATATCCAGTACTCCACGGGGAGCTTGCCAGGCTCTGAGGTAAGAATCTGAGGTTGCCAGGCTCTGAGGGTAGGGGAAGAGTCAGGTCACGTTGCCAGACAGATGAGAACACTTAACCTGGGCTATGCTCAGAGCAGCTTCCCCAGAATAGTTTTAGCAGAAAGGAGCTATCTGGAGGGAAACAACACACAGCGTTGTCCCCCTTCGCCAGCTCCCCTGGGCTCTGCTCAGAGCACCGGCAGGCACCACTGGGCAGCCGAGCGAGGGTTCAAGAAAACACACCACGGGATTTTTTTTTTCTTTTTGGGTCACACCCGGCGATGCACAGGGGTCACTCCTGGCTCATGCACTCAGGAATTGCTCCTAGCGGTGCTCAGGGGACCGTATGGGATGCTGGGACTCAACCAGGTTGGGTGCGTGCAAGGCAAATGCCCTACCCACTGTGCTATTGCTCCAGCCCCCACACCACAGGCTTTGAAGGCCAAGCTTGGGGCCAGGGGCTCTGACTCGTGTCATGCCACTTGCCAGCTGTATCACGCCACCCAGGCCCTCCCCTGTGTCCCCATGAGAAGAATATAAACAAAGGAGCCCCCGAAAACGGGCTGACAAAGTCCTGACACTCCCACTCCAAGCCAGGGACATGAGAAAAACCTCTGCTGACTTTGGATTTGCCACTCGGCCCCCTGGAATATTCTCGGCTCTTCATCCACTCTCTCCTCCAGGCCCTGAAAGAACGAATGCCGTTTGAATTCCAAAATTCACGCCCACTTTTTCCATCTGCACATGGAGAAAAATGAACTGCAAGGATGGAGAGAAGGAGGAAAAGATCAAATTCAGCCCTCTGCAGGACTAGGGTTCGGGTTCTTTGGGGACTGTTTTCCTCCCCCTTCCCTTGCAAGTGGAAATTCAAAACAAAAAGGAAAAAAAGCAAAATTTAAAAGGAAAAAAAAAACCACCACACCTTCAACAGTTCAATTACGGCCTCAATTTCCAGAGACCTGAAGACTGGTTCTTTGTGTAGTACAGGGGGATAGATTTCCTTGAATAAGCAAACAGGTGTGTAGGCAAAAACAGCAGGTTGCAAGGGGGTGACGGGGCGGGGGGGGGGGGAGCATGATGGAAGGGACAGGAGAGCAGGGGGAACCTGCCAGCTCAAAAGGTACTTGTAGAGATGACGAAAAATATCCGCAGAGTGTGCCGCCCAGTTTATAGTTCCATCTCCCACACTTCCACATCAACCAAAGTCACCTCTGACACTTTTGACATCCTCCCAGCACTGTCTTCTCAAAAAAGCCGAACTTTATATAGTCGAAATGACATCTGCACTTATATGTTCATCACAGCACTGTTTACAATAGCCAGAATCTGGAAAAAACCCGAGTGCCCTAGAACAGATGACTGGTTGAAGAAACTCTGGTACATCTATACGATGGAATACTATGCAGCTATTAGAAAGAATGAGGTCATGACGTTTGCATATAAGTGGATCAGCATGGAAAGTATTATGCTAAGAGAAATGAGTCAGAAAGAGAGAGACAGACATAGGAAGACTGCACTCATCTGTGGACTATAGAATAATAGACTATAAGACTAACACCCAAGAATAGTAGAAATAAGTACCAGGAGGTTGTCTCCATGGCTTGGAGGCTGGTCTCTCATTCTGGGCAACTCAGAGAAGGGAACACCAAGTAAAATGTGGTTGGAGGTCATGTGGGGGAAAGACGATGCGGGCCGAATATAGACTAGAGACTGAACACAATGGCCACTCAACACCTTTATTGCAAACCACAACACCAAATCAGAGAGAGAGAACAAAAGGGAATACCCTGCCATAGTGGCAGGGTGGGGTGGGGGGAGACAGGACTGGGGAGGGGGGAGGGATGCTGGGTTTACTGGTGGTGGAGAATGGGCACTGGAGAAGGGATGGGTTATCAAACTTTGTAAGGGAGAAACATGAGCACAAAAATGTATAAATCTGTAACTGTACCCTCACGTTGACTCACTAATTAAAAATAAACTATTAAATTTAAAAAAAAAAGAAAGAAAAAGAAAAAAAAAGCTGAACTTTATTAGCAAACCACCTTTGCCTTATTGAGAGGATGAAGAAGGCCAGGGTGCAGGAGAGAGCACAGCATGGCAGTCCCAAATTCCATCCCGCGAATGGATAGACCACATAGGCCGCCCAAGCATCACTGTGTACGACCCTCCTCAGGCGCCCAAGGAAGCCCCAGAAGTGGCCCAGTTCGTTCTGAACAGCACAGCATCCTCAGGCGCTGGCACTAACTACTGGCCCAGTTGATCCAGAACCGACAGGAGTAGCTGCCCGAGCACCACCACGGGGTCCCCTCACCAAAATACAAAGGAGAGGGCCAGGGAGAGTTTCACAGGCTGGAGTGACGTTCACCGCAGGGGCCTGGGACAGTGCTCTAGCTCAGGGTTCCCTCCTGAGCACCAGGGCTGTGGCACAAAGAGAGAGATCGGAAAAAAATTCTGGGCTTCTACCAAGCTTCCAATGGCAGCATAATACGCAATGGTGATACTCGTAAGTGTTTTTCAGACCTGGCAGGATTCAAACACTCTGTGACGGGCCCTGAAAGCGGCTGATGCTTGGTTCCTCCCACAGGTCAGACCAGCTGTGGACGGGGTTCTCCGAGCAGGCAACTGCGTTACGCTCCCCCTCCGTATCCCCTAAGATCCACACCTTGGCCTCTAATACGGAACTTCCAACAAAGCAGCCTGGCTACCCCAGCCACACCAGGCCAAGAGTCTACGAGCCCCGACTCCCATCAACATTCCCTCAAAGCCCACGAAAGAAGCAGTGAGCACAAGGAACAATCCAGCCCTGAGCAAAAAGTGGTAGTAAGTACGGGCCAAAGGACACATTCCCTGAATCAGCGCAAGAGGTTCCACACAACTACAGAGGAACACCAAGTTGGATGGGGATCTGTCTGACAGGGAAAGAAAAGACCACTAGCCACTGAGTTCCCTCAGAGGCCTCCCTGGCAGAGAGGATGGAACGCTCCAGAACTACCACTAGGTCCTCTATCTAAGCCAAATCCAATGCTGACTTCAAGACCGCCCTCAGGTTCCCCACATTGAAGAGATATCTCGTATTGCCAAGTCCTCGAAATGTGCATGCTAGGAGCTTCCCCAGAGGTCATGGAAACCGTCTTCCCAGGGGTGCCACGACAGGTCTCATCACACGCTTTCATGAAGGAAATCACTGGCCATGCAATGAGGACCCAAGAACCCTCAATTGTGCCTCCCTCTAGAGACAGTGTGTGACTGGAACCAACTTTACCTCAGGACTGAGAACAACTTCACCTCACGACTGGAACCAACTTCACCTCACGACTGGAACCAACTTCACCTCACAACTGGAACCAACTTCACCTCACGACTGGGAACCAACTTTACCTCACGACTGAAACCAACTTCACCTCACAACTGGAACCAACTTCACCTCACAACTGGAACCAACTTCACCTCACGACTGGGAACCAACTTTACCTCACGACTGAAACCAACTTCACCTCACAACTGGAACCAACTTCACCTCACAACTGGAACCAACTTCACCTCACAACTGGAACCAACTTTACCTCATGACTGGAACCAACTTTACCTCAGGCACTTCCTCTCCTCGTCTCCATTCCTCTTCCCAACAACAGCCGCCTCATCCAGAAAGAACAGCCACCAACAGCCCCTGCCACACAGGTCTGCTGGAAGGACCCATGGAAAGTGCCATGGGCCCAGGAGACCCTCACTCCAGACCCACTTCATAGCATCCTGCAATCGCTACTTTTCCGCAGCGGAGCACAAGACCATTCGACACACAAGGCCTGCCTCCACCTGCAAAACTCACCCAAGGATCTCCAAGTGCTCCTCCTCGCCCTTTCCTGAGTGTGTCCCGGTAACTGCACTTTGGTTTTTGATTCGTAAACTCAGTTGTGCTCCCCAGCACCCCTGCAGCAAGCCCAGCCCCATCCTCAGCAGAGATGCCTTTGCACGGAACATAATCATGCTTTAATCTACACACCAGAGCACGCTAATGATACTGTGCCGGGCCCTGGGCCGCTGCCAGCGAGCAAACAGTGCCAACATTTGTAGACTTCCAACAGGAAATTAAATAACTGCCCTGCTGGAAATACGAACCAATTTATGGTGGTCAAACCTGAATCTTCCAAAACATTGGCATGGTTTGTGTGGATCAGGCATAGGAACATTCGAGAAGGGAGGGGGAGAAATTCAAGTTACGACTCAACTGAGTTCTTCAAGGGAGACTCGGGGGAAATGGTGCCTCCCCCCCTACCCCCCTAGTTAGGGTCTGTTCTTCTCCATCGATGGCGGCCACTCAGCTGTTCACATCCTGCTGCCCAGGAATGAGCAACTGTGGGACCCTCAGGCAGGGTGGCGTGACGGCCACAAACCCAAACGCAGAAGCAAACGGGGAAAACACTTCCAGTTTCCTCCCCAGAGACACGGTCCAGTTGGAAACAATCACGCTGGACAAGAACTGAGCGCTGAAAGTAGGTAAAGGGATCAAGATGGCCTTCCAGTACCTGTATTGCAACCCATAATGCCCAAAAGGAGAGAGAGAGAGAGAGAGAGAGAGAGAGAGAGAGAGAGAGAGAGAGAGAGAGGAAAAGTGCCATAGAAACAGGCAGAGGGGTGAGGACGGGAGAGGAAACTGGGGACTTTGCTGGTGGGAAATGTGCACTGGTGAAGGGATGGATGTTGGAACACTCTATGACTGAAACCCAATCATCAGCAACTTTGTGACTGTGTAACTCATGGTGATTCAATTAGCATTTTTTTTTTTTTTTGCTTTTTATGGGTCACACCCAGAAGTTACTCCTGGCTCTGTACTCAGGAATTACTCCTGGTGGTGCTTAGGGGACCATATGGGATGCCGGGGATTGAACCCTGGTCAACCTCGTGCAAGGCAAACACCCTACCTGCTGTACTATGGCTTTGGTCCCCAATAATTATTTTTTAAAAAAGAAAAGACACAGCCCACACTCTACCCACTGTGCTCTGGAGTGCCCGTTTGGAAGCCAGCCCTTCTAAGGGACACGTTCTAGATACCCAGAGAAGATTCATGATCCAGAACCTGTTCTTTGGGCTTTCACACGGTTAATGCTGAGAGGGCAGGAACCACACTGACCTTTTCCTCCTGCTTGTGTCCCAGTGCCCGGGAGGAGGGAGCTCTGGGTGAGAGACACAGGAGGGGGTGAAGCGCTTGCACACTGCTGCCCTTGCTCCATCCCGGGCACGCAGAGGGTGAGCGGTCCCGGAGCACAGAGCCAGGAGAGAGGCATCCCTGAGCACCACCAGGAGTGGGCCCCAAACATGAAGAAATAACACTTTTAAAATGCAGGGGTGCTCCTTTTTGTGCCATTAGAAGCACCATTTGTGCCACCAACACCAGGCCCACAGGGCAATTGGTCAACCCTGCCAGGATCCTGCCAGGAGCACAGAGCATAGCATCCACACACACACACACAGATGAGCATACACATACACGTACACACACACACATACACACATGCACACACACACATACACACATGCACACACATGCACACACGTACACACACATGCAAACATGCAGGCATGCACATTCATACACTCGCACACACGCATGCACTCATACACAGACATATGTGCACACACATGCATACACATGCATACACAAGCACACATGCATGTACAGACATGCATGCACACACCTACACCTACACATATACACATGCACACACATACATACATGTGTGCGCATGCACACATGCGCACACACACATGCGTACACATACTTACACACGCACACACACCTACGCATACACACATGCACGAGCATGCACACACATGCACACACGCACACACATGAACACATTCACACACACACACACAAACTCCAGTGAGCAGCAGGTGGGGCAGCTGCCCCGTCCTGGTGGAGAGTCTCACATGCCTAATGAAGACTGAGCACCCAACGCGCCCTCTCCAGGGACAGCCGTGCTGCGGGCCAGGCCAGGCTTGCACCAAGCCCCTAAGACAGCGGTTCTCAACCTCATCCCGCAGACACAGGTCCAGCTTCATGGGGAGGCTGAGAATGGTTTCCTGGAAAGGGGGGAGCACCCGAGTCTGTTCCCAGCCCCTGTAAGAGGCACATCATGAACCCCGACGGCAGAGAAAGATGGGTGGAGAAACCCAGGCTAGTCTCTCCGTCGAGGCCTCCACGCTCCTTCCAGGCCGGAAGCACGGTGCCCGGGTGCAGGAGCCAGCTGGCCGGGGGCACGAGACGATCTGCACAAAGACGCTTTACGGTCTCTGCTGGAGCCCATGATCAAAGCGACCAACACGGGCCCTGAAGGCTGGGGCACATGCCTGTCATGCACGGGGCCCTGAGTTTGGTCCCTGGGCTGCAGGGCACGCCTGGCACTCATGAGGTCTGGGGTTTGAGCCCTGGCACTGCAGAGCCTCTAAGCACTGCTGGGGGGGAGCTTGTGTGGCTTCCAGCACAGCCCCTGCATACATCCCAACCCTCAGACCTGCACGGCTGGGCCAAACACCGTCCCAGATGACCCCCTTGGCAGGTTCCCCCCAAATAACCTACTGAAGTCTCTCTGTGGCCACCCTCCAACCAGGCCCGCCGCTGTGGGCTCGACGCAAACCCCAATCACCAGCCACACTCCCAGGGAGCCAATCCCAGACGGCTGGCACACCGCCCAGCCAGATGACCACCATGCATTTTCCCAACCCGGAAGGTTCCCAGGCAGGAAGTGGTCTGAGAGCGGGGCGCTTAACTGACAGGACCACCAGAGGCACCCAAGAAGCTCTCCCAAAGGCCCGAGGTCCACAGCCCTCAGAGCTGTCCATACCACGAGGTCCTGGGTATGACCATGCACCGAGGTGGGGGCTTGCTGTGGGGGGGGCACAGTTAAGAACCAAAGGGAGGGGCTGGAGAAGGCGGGCAGCAGGTAAGGCTCTCGTCTTGCCCATGGCCGACCCCAAAGCACGTGGTTCCTCTAGCACTGCCCGGAGTGACCCTTTTTTTTTGTTTTTCCTCTTTGATATAGTGATTTTATTTTCTTTGAACAGAAGCTCAGACATGAGGTTGTTAGATTATTATATATAAAAATGACATAGGCGAGATTGTTTGTTTGACTGTTAGATTTACTTTATAAAACCGTCCTACTATTTTCATTAGAGGTCATAACAGTTTATACTTTTTATTTATTATTATTAACAATAGCACCAAGGGTTTCGGTTTTTCTACAACTTTGCAAAAAAGTCTGTTACTTTTTAAAAATAGTTTTAGCTTTGATTTTTAGTATGTCTATTTATTCATCTGTTTATAAATTGTGTTTATTTCCAGAGTGACCCTTGAATATAGAGTCAGGAATGAGCACTGGGGCTGGAGCGATAGCACAGGGGGTAGGGCGTTTGTCTTGCACGCGGCCGACCCTGGTTCGATTCCCAGCATCCCATATGGTCCCCTGTGCACCGCCAGGAGTCATTCCTGAGTGCAGAGCCAGGAATAACCCCTGTGCAACGCCGGGTGTGACCGAAAAAGCAAAAAAAAAAAAAAACAAAAAGGAATGAGCACTGCCGGGTATGGACCAAACCCTCCCCTCCCCCCTCCCGCGGGGGGATAAGGGGGGAAGAACCAGTGGAGAGAAACTTTCAAACTCACACAGGCACACCAGCTCTCACGCTCCATCACTGCTGCGGGAAAAGGAACAAATGTCCCCTTTCCAACCAAAATGAAGTCGGGAGAAGACCGATGCCAAAGTGTTTAGCCATCAATGGTATCAATCTCTCATTAATTAATATTAGTTTACTCTAATGAACACCAGAACTACATCATTAGACACACACATCCTCCTGGCTTTCTTTCCTAAGTACTCAGGGAAGGTAAAGACAAAATAAAAGTGTGGCCTCTTTCTACAGCAACTCACTGCAGAAGGGTCAGACACGGGGCCGGGGAGATGATACAAGGGAGACTGCCTGGCACATGGCCAACCCAGCTTCCATCACCTGCACTTTACCTGGCTTCCCCAGCACCACCAAGAGAAATTCCTTTTGCTGGGTGGAGGAGGGGTTCTTTGGGAACCACACCCAGAGGTGCTCAGGGCCACCTCCTGGCTCTGTGCTCAGGGATCATTCCTCGTGGTTCAGAGGGCCATATGGATGCCAGGGATCAGGTCAGGTGTATGCAAGCACCCTACCCACTGAATTATGGCTCAGGCTGGAGCTGGAGCCATAGCACAGCGGTAGGGCGTTCGCCTTTCATGCAGCCAACCCGTGTTCGATTCCTCCGCCCCTCTCGGAGAGCCTGGCAAGCTACCGAGAATATCGCTCCTGCACGGCAGAGCCTGGCAAGCTACCTGTGGCGTATTGGATATGCCAAAAACAGCAACAATAAGTCTCACAATGAAAGACGTTACTGGTGCCCGCTCGAGCAAATCGACGGGCAACAGGATGACAGTGACAGCGACAGTGACTCCAAGAGTGAGCCCTGAGCACAGCCAAAAGCCAAAAACCATACAAAACAAAGAAAGAACCAAAAAAGGGCTAGGCATTCATCTACAAGGAAACTATAATGGACCACGCCTGAGACACAGAAAGAACAACCAAACTTCAAAACCACAGACCTGCTTATCCACAAATGGACAATATTTGAAGAAGTAACGCTCCCATGAGCCTAATCAGGGAGGAGGAGGAGGAGGAGAAGGAGGAGAAAGCCTGATTCAGGGTCACATTTACCAGGCGCATGAAAAGCAAAGTGGTGCATTAAACCAGCTTCGCAAGAGACAATGGGGGTGCTGGGGAGAGGGGGGGACCAACAGGCTCAGTGACTCCCATGAACATATTTTCCAGAATAAAAGAAGAAATAAGCTCTCCATCTAAAGCCACGAATACGGGCTGCTTTGTTTCCTTGCAATTGTTAGAGGCTTCTCACCCCCCCCCCCCATGTGACTGGGTTTAAATCCTCCTTGTCCTGCCGCAAGGAACCCAGAGTGAGTTGCCAATGCACGTTCACATGGCCACCAGCTCTGGGACTCACACAGCACCTGCCACTTCTGTCCCACCTTACTGAGCCTCCTGAGAGCCAGGCTCGGCAGCGCGCTCTGCACAGGGGGCAAGGACTCGGGCAGGACCCCAGCCTTTCCTCCGGCACCGGCCAGGACAGGGAGCAGCTAAGAACACGTAAGCAACACACGCTCACACATGCACATCTGCACAATTCTACACACACATGCAGCATATACATAGTGCTAATAAACGACCGTCATTCACACCTCAGGTGTGCGTCACCCTTCAACCAACACGTATGCACTGCCGGCCACGTGCTGGGCTCGGGTTCTAAGCGAGGTTCTTTTCAACCGGAGCAGGTTCCTGAAACCTTCTGCAAAGGGCATCTAAATGCATCAGGCCATAACATACAATGTGGCAGGACAAATGAAACTGTCCTGACACCCTGACACTGAGCTCAATCCCTCTGTCCAAGTGAAACGCTGGTCCCTGATTTATCCTGTTCCCAAAAAAGAAAACATAACTGCTACATTTTATAGAGTTTTCCTAAGTGTACTTTTAGAAATGATGAGGAACCAGGGCTGGAGCGATAGCACAGCGGGTAGGGCGTTTGTCTTATACACGGCCGATCTGGGTTCGATTCTCAGTATCCCATATGGTCCCCTGAGCACCGCCAGGAGTAATTCCTGAGTGCAGAGCCAGGAGTAACCCCTGTGCATCGCCAGGTGTGACCCAAAAAGAAAAATAAAAAAGGAAGAAATGATGAGGAACAGGAACCCTGCAGTCTTCTAGATTACACAAGTGGTTATAAAGTGTCCAAGTGCGGGGCCTGGAGCAATAGCACAACGGGTAGGGCGTTTGCCTTGCATGCGACTGACCCGGGTTCAATTCCCGGCATCCCATATGGTCCCCTGAGCACTGCCAGGAGTAATTCCTGAGTTCAGAGCCAGGAGTAACCCCTGTGTGTCGCCAGGTGTGATCCAAAAAGCAAAAAAAAAAAAAAAAGTGTCCAAGTGCCCACGTGTCCAAGGATAGATGATGCAATAAAGAAAACTATGGAACATGTACACGATGGAATATTACTCGACTATAAGAAAAGATGGAATGAGGAATTTGCTGCCACGGGGTTGGGTCTGAAGAGCATCGTGCCGAGTGAAGTTAGTCAGAAGGACAGGGACAGACACAGGATGATCTCTCGCAGGTGCAGGACACAAAGAAACAGGGGAACAGTAACAACAGACGCTGAAAACTCGCCTCCAGGAGGAAGTTTATGGAGTGGGGGTAGGATGGGGGGAGAAGGGAGAATGGGATGGGGAGTGGAGACACTGGGACGATGATGGAAACAGCCGCCCTGGGAGAGGTGTGGAGCTAGATAGAATATTTTATGTGAGAAACTCTACAGTAACAAACTAACTCGACATTATCAGGAGTGAGCCCTGAGCACCACCAGGTGTGGCCCAAAAAGCAAAAAGCAAACAAAAACAACCCAAAAAGCAGTTTTATGTAAGAAACCCAACAGGAACAGTTTTGCAAACCACAGTGCCTAAAATAAAATTTCTTAAAAGATTTGAAAAACAATTTTGTTCACGCTATTATTCTATATATCCAAGAGACCCAGAGCTGTTTCTCATGTTTAAAAGGGGGTTCGGGGTACACAAAGCAGCACCCAGAGGTAAGGGACAGGGCAGGTAAGGCTGTGGAAACGCCCAACTCACTCCTGGACCAGCTGTGTGGCGCCCGGCAAAGATCTAGACCTCTCTGGGCCCAGCTCCTTCATCTACCAAGTGGGGTTCGTAATTCCTTCCTCACAGCGAGTGGCGACAAGGATTAAATAAGGTCATAAAAATAAAGCCCTTCTAGAGTGCTTAACACATATAAAGCTTAATAGATGGCCGTTATGTTTTTAATAGCGTTTAAACACTCCAAGTTGTATTCTGGGCAGTAATCCTCATACCCTCGCCTCCTTCCCAAGTACATACCTCAGCTCGTTCCCTTTACAGGGCACCCCGGGACCTGAAACTGTCACAAAAAGCCCACTGGCGCGTGCGGCGCTCATTCCATCCATTCAGATTCCCCTACCCCTCTGTCCATCCGGCCACCAAAACACTGAGGCACGTGCTGCATCCCCGGATGGCCTCTGCGTGTCCTCCAGAACAGGAACTAGCAGAAGGCGGAGGGGACAGGCAAGAAGAGTCAGCTCTTGGCAGGCGGCACCGTCTCAGCTGCAGACGCACAACTGCGGCGCTGCTGAGTGCTCCCCCCTGCCCCCCTCCCGCACAGACAACACATGTCAAATGTGGGTGGGTAGGTCCCCATACACCGTGATACAAATAAATAAATAAATAAATAAAAGTCCCAGACCAGATCTGGCCGGGCAGACCCTCCTTTGCCCGTCAGCTGATCTAGTTGAGGCGGGGGTAGGTCCCGAATGCCTTTGGCTCCCACATTTAAAGGAAGCGGAAGAGGATGGGTGACTTACACCCTGATGGGACCTCGCGCCACCCTCAGCCACCCTTCCAGACTGTTCATCTCTCCAGGAGGACGGAAGGAGCAGCCACCGTACATCACGAATGCAGGCAGAACCCTAGCTTGCTCCTGATGGCTGGGGACCCTTGGCCGCCTGGAGGCCGTGGGTCAACCTGAGTTTAACCCCCAGGATCACATCCGGTGCCTGAAGCCCACCGGGAGTAAGTCCTGAGCACTTTTTTGGGTGTGACCCAAAACAATAATATGAACAATAAGAGCAACAGTAATCATAATAAATATACCCTCCGGGAGCACTCCTACACTTCCCAGCCCTTCCCTGGGTCACCCGCCATCTTTCTTACTGCCAGTACTGCTCCCTCCCACGGGAATCTTCCCCACCTTTCCATCCAATCACCATCAAGACCCCCTTCTCCGATGTCCGTGGGTCAGTTCACTAAACCCGCTTCTCCAGAACCCCAGAACTTAGTACCAATTTCTCGCAACCTTGCGTCTGAAAAACGCAAGCCGGTCCAGGGTTGCCAGAAGTACCTCAGCGTCAGGGCACGGCTGACTGTGAATTCATTTTCAGTTGGGGCCTGATCAGAAACGTTCACTATTGCCAACAGCCAGGCTGCCTCCACCACATTCAGTGACCAACACCGGAGTGGCCACGGCCCAGGGTTTAAGAAGCGAGGATTCAAAGCCTATGTGTACCGACGGAATACTCTGAGCTGTCAGGAGAGATGAAGTCATGAAATTTGCTTATAAGTGGGTGGACATGGAGAGTATCACTCAATTCAAGTGAATTGTGTCAGAAAGAGAGGGACAGACATAGAAGGACTGCACTCATTTGTGGGATATAAAATAACATGAGACAGACACCCAAGGACAGTAGACACAAGGAAGGGCCAGGAATATTGCCCCATAGTTGGAAGCCTGCCTCATGAGCTGGGGGAGAAGGCAGCTGGGACAGAGAAGGGATCACTAAGTCAGTGATGGTTGGAGGGATGGTTCAGGATGGGAGATGTGTGCTGAAAGTAGGTAAAGGATCAAATGTGATGGCCTCTCAGTATGTGTATTGCAGACCATAATGCCCAAAAGTAGAGAGAGAGTATGGGGGAAATTGTAATAGAGGCAGGAGGAGGGATGGAAAGAGGTGGGAGGGATACTGGGGACATTGGTGCTGGAGAATGTGCACTGGTGGAGGGATGGGTATTCGGTCATTGTATGACTGAGACTCAAACATGAAAGCTTTGTGACTGTATCTCATGGTGATTCAAAAAAAAAAATTTTTTTTTTTAAAGGCTGGCACTGTGTGTTGGTTCTCCACAACTCAGGCCTGGGTGAGCACATGCAGGGACTCCAGACGCTGATGCTCGCTCCGCCCTCTGCGGGGCTGCCCAGCACAGAGAGGACACGCAGAGCTGCCCAGAGAGGAAGAAATCAAGACAACGGAGTGGGATGCTTTATCGAATGTCCCCCCGGTGCTTCTGGAGCCCTCTGGCCCTCTGATTCCCACAGGTCAGTCCCGGGCTCTGTGAGCAAATCACTCACCTGCCAAAACCTTCCCAGGAAGCTGCTGAAGTGAATGGATGCGCTACATTCTCCACGTGGGCTCCTGCCGTCCTCACTGGAGCGATTCATGCGGGGTACATCGTGGAAGTCTTCCCTCCCATACGCAAACACCGGGCCCCTAAAAGCACCACACCCGAGCAAGTCGCCTGCATCTGCCCGTTGGTGGTGATGGGATAGAGGATGGGTGACTTACACCCTGATGGGTGTTCTTTGTTTTAGGGAGTTTCCGTCACCAGAATTAAACTCCTTGGATTTTTTTCCCCATAAATCAGCACTGCCAAACACCTTCTGGACCGTCAGGCCTACCTTCTAAGAAAAGCCCAAATTGAAAAATGCTCAATGTCCAGCATAGCCAAGAATTCCGAAAAGCAACGCCGGCAACTGTCAGTTTACCAAATTTTCTTCCAGAGGTCTTTTTAGGGTCCCGCTCGGCCACCAAAAGAGAAATATCTGATATTTGATTGGCGGGGGGTGAGGGGTGTGGAGAATGGGGCACACCCAGCAGTGCTCAGGGATCTCTCCTGGCTCTGCACTCAGGGACCACTCCTGGTGGGGCTTCAGGACCAAGCGTGGAGCCATGGGCCAAACCAGGGCAGGCTATGCGCAAGACAAGAGCCTGAACCCCTTGTACTATCTCTCCAACACCCAGCAGGGGTGTTTTTGGGTTTTGGTGGGGTTTTTTGTTTTTCGGGTTTTTTTTTTTTTTTGCTTTTTGGGGTCACACCCAGCAATGCTCAGGGGTTACTCCTGGCTCTGAACTCAGGAATTACTCCTGGAGGTGCTTGGGGGACCATATGGGAAGCCGGGGATCCAACCTGGGTCAGCCGTGTGCAAGGCAAATGCCCTGCCCGTTGTACGATCTCTCCAGCCCCAGCAAGGGTGTTTTTATTTATTTATTTATTTATTTATTCATTTATTTATTTATTTATTTTGCTTTTTTTTTGGGGGGTGTCACACCCGGCGATGCACAGGGGTTACTCCTGGCTCTGCACTCAGGAATCATCCCTGGCAGTGCTCGGGGGACCATATGGGATGCTGGGAATCGAACCTGGGTTGGCTGCGAGCAAGGCAAACGCCCTCCCCGCTGTGCTATTCCTCCAGCCCGCAGGGGTGTTTTTAAAAAGAGAAATTGGGCCAGAGAGAGTTCAAGGGGCTGAGCACACACTTTGCACATGGGAAGCCTAGGCTTCATCCCTGGCATCACATGGGGCCTGGAGCACTGTCAGGAAGGAGTCCCCGAGCACTTGAGCTGGGCAACTCCCACCAGCCCCCAACCCCACCCAAAAAAATTTTTTTAAATAAAAGCAACTTGGGCTAAAGCGATAGCACAGCGGGTAGGGCGTTTGTATAGCATATGGCCGACCCGGGTTCGATTCCCAGCATTCCATATGGTCCCCTGAGCACCACCAGGAGTAATTCCTGAGTGCAGAGCCAGGAGTAACCCCTGTGCATCGCCAGGTGTGACCCAAAGAGCAAATAAATAAATAAATAAATAAATAAATAGAGCAACTTTCTTAAGTCTAAAGCACACTTAAGAGAAAAGCACATTTGCTGCATCCTGGCCCTTCCCAGAAGAGAACTCGAATTTCCAGAAGCACCTGCCTTCAACAAAGGCTGGTCGGACTCAGTTCAAGATGGGGAAACTTCCCACCCCCCAGGCTGACCTGGACATGCCAGGGGGGACCCAGGAGATGCAGAGGGTCGGTGGTTCGGGGGCAGAAAGAGCAGGTCTGGATCCCTCTGACCAGACGCTGAAATCAAGCGACGAAAGCACGGGGCTGGAGCAACAGCACAGCGGGTAGGGCGTTTGCCTTGCACGCGGCCGACCCGGGTTTGATTCCCAGCATCCCATAGGGTCCCCTGAGCACCGCCAGGGGTAATTCCTGTGTGCAGAGACAGGAGTAACCCCTGTGCATCGCTGGGTGTGACCTAAACATTTTTAAAAAGCGGCAAAAGCAGGGTCTGGGTGCCCTCCTGGGTGCCAGGCGCTGTGCTGGGTATGGAGGGCAGAGACAAAGCCAGCCTGGCCTTCCCTCGCCGTGCTCAGAGAGCCTCTCCAGGCCAGAGAGTCTCCACATACTTTCGTAGTACCAGAAACCATCTCACCCTGCACTCGAGGGAGGGTTGGCAAATATTTGCGGAAGCGCATCAGGGGGAATAGTCAATATCCCGCCGGGGCCCCCGCGTGCACGGCCGTGAACCTGGGTTTGCAGGGCAGCTGTGCGTTATCCTGCCCCCATGGAACGCCCAGCAGGGATGGCAAAGGTCAGTGTCAGGTGAGTCAGATGCTCTCTGAGGCCACCATGTGCCATGGGCTGCCACGGGAGGAATGGGCTGGAGCACCCATGACAGAATCCAGGGAGGCCTGGGACCCAGGAAGCAGCGTGCCCAATGTCAGCTTCCAGTGCCCCTTGGGGTGGGGAAGGAGTCTGTCCTCTGCTTTCCTGGAGCAGAAACATCCCCAGGGCCTCCCCCCTCAAGCCCCCACCCCCAGCCCCTCCCTGCCTAAGAGACAGGCCCAACTCTTCTTCCCCAACCTTTGATGGTGAGTGGCCCAAACTCACCATCAAAGGTTGCAGGGTCCCCCTTGCAAAGAGCAATTATATATCTCTCTCTGTCTCTCTGTCTCTGTCTCTGTCTCTCTCTGTCTCTGTCCTCTCTCTCTCTCTCTCTCTCTCTCTCTCTTTCTCTCTCTCTCTCACACACACACACACACACACACACGTACACACAGACATGCCACAGATAAATTCTTCATAACCTGATTCTATCACACATCAGCAGTAGACTCGAAACACTAGAATACCAGAACAGGGGGCTGGAGCGATAGCACAGCAGGTAGGGCGTTTGCCTTGCACGCGGCCGACCCAGGTTCAATTCCCAGCATCCCATATGGTTCCCTGAGCACCGCCAGGAGTAGTTCCTGAGTGCAGAGTCAGGAATGGCCCCTGTGCATTGCCAGGTATGACCCAAAAAGCAAAAAAAAAAAAAAAGTAGAATACCAGAACAGAAGTGGTTCTTAGAGCCAAGCTCCTTGAACATGAAGGTGCATACAAGTCAACCGCGGACCTTGTTGAAATGCCGTGTCCAATCCAACAGTCAGGGAGAGACATGAGTCTGCATTTCTTTTTCTATTTGTTTCGTTTCTGTGCCGTATCCGGCAGTGGCTGGAAGCGGAGAGACGGGCCCCACGCTGCCGGGGGAGCCCTCTAAGCTGTCTGTGCTGCCCAGTTTGCACTCTCCTTCTTCCCGGGGTCACCTCTTGCGGGCTAGATCTCTCCAACGTCCCTCTTGGAGTGAAGAGTCCAAGAGTGAAGGCCTGAGGCCTGCAGCCTTGGGGGGCAGCGGGGAGGGAGAGCTGGAGAAGGGCGGAAGGGCCGGGACAGAGGGTGCCAGCCTGCAGGCTCCGGCCCACACAGCCCGGCCCACTAGCATCCGTCACTCTCTTACGATAATTACTGTCATTACTAACACGTGGGTGTTGGGAAGGGGGTAGCTGATCTGAGGGGGGAGGGCTCCAAGGCGATGCTCAGCGGTTCCTGGGGCCATTCCTGATGCTACTTGGTCACTCAGGTGAGACTCTTCGCTGCAGTGGTGCTGGGGGCCCACAGAGCCCCCCAAACCATCAGGATGTTTCCTGATCTACAGGGACACCCATGTCAACCAGACAGAATTTGAAGTAACTTGCAATACAGTGAACAGTGAAAATTATGGCTATTTCAAGCCCAAGATCATTTACCAGTAAGAAACCTGGGAAATGCCACTGGCGGACAGGAACGAACAGATCGCCAGAAACTAAACCCTGAGTGACAAATCTTCACTGGGCTTCTAGAAGCCAATGCAAGAAAAAAAGAAGAAAGAAAAAAAAATTATTTACAAAATTCATTCCATATGAAAGGCACAGAAAGGCTAAACCCCAAAACCCCAAGAATTCAGTTCAAAGTTTTGGGGTTTTTATTCCAGCATTTTTTTGTTTGGGGGCCACACCCAGGGGAGGCTCCAGAAATCATGAGGTGCCGAGGATTGAACCCAGGACTCAAGCACACAACACGAGCTCCAGCCCTTTGAACCACCTCCCTGGCCTCAAAGCAAGACAGATATTCTTGGAAGTTTGGTTTTGAGGTTGTGTGTGTGTATGTGTGTGTGTGTGTGTGTGTGTGTGTGTGTATGTGTTCTGCTTTTTTTTTTCAATCACAGTGATACACAGTCACAAAGTTGTTCATGACTGGGTCTTAGTCATACAATGTTCCATCACCCATCCCTTAACCAGTGTACATTTCCCACCAGCAATGTCCCCAGTTTCCCTCCCCCCCACCTCTCTATAGCAGGCACTTCTCTCTGTCACTCTCTCTCTTTCTCTCAGTCTCTGTCTCTGTCTCTCACTCTCTCCCTCCCTCCCTCCCCCACTTTCGGCCTTCTGGGCATCATGATATGCAGTACAGAACCTGAGAGCCTCTCCTGTACATCCCTTTACCCACTGTCAACACTGAGTTCTTGTCCAGAGAAATCGCTTCCGGCTATTACTGCCATACAGGTCCCTGCTCTATCCTAGCTGCCCTTCGCCTCCCGAAGGATTTAAGGCCCATTTCTACCCCCCTCCAAGTTCTGCTGAGCCACGAACGAATCCCAGGGGCCTTACGCCGGGTTCATGAAAGGCTGAGAGAAAGGCAGGGTGCAGGCGGGAGGCACGGAGCGGGGCGTTACTGGACTAAGGAAAGTGAGACGTGTTTCTCTGTGGCGGGCTCCCGCAGGAACGCTGATTACACTCTCCAGAGACCCACAGGACACCCGCTTGTCTGGCACGGGAACGCTAGCGTCACAGAGTGTCTTAACTCATGGGGGATGCCGGATTTAAAAAGAAACGACAAAGATGGGGCTGGAGCGATAGCACAGTGGGTAGGGCATTTGCCTTGCACGCGGCCGACTCGGGTTCGATTTCCAGCATCCCATATGGTCACCCGAGCACCACCAGGGGTAGTTCCTGAGTGCAGAGCCAGGAGCAACTCCTGACATCGCCGGGTATGACCCAAAAAGCAAAAAAAGAAAAAAAGAAACGACAAAGAGGGCTGTTGGGCTCTGCTCATCCAACATGTCCCGCTTCTCCTAGAGATGCAAGGTCCTGGCCCAGAGGGGATGCAGCGTGGGGGCTCCAAGTTTTCACTTCCCAAGCCTACCTACCGTCACGAGTTCAAATCCCCACTGTCCCACCTGCGCGCATCTCTCGTGGGACCCTAACGCCACGAGAGATTTCTGGCCCACGTGTGCGAACACCACAAAGCAGCTGTGTGTGAACGCTGCCAACAGCTGGTGTGACCCCGGGCAGACACAGAGACCAGCACGGCAACTACAGGAGCTCACACCTCCAGGAGCACAAACGAAGAACGTGTGAGCACCACCGCAGAGCGTGTGAGCACCGACACCCTCAGTGAGCGCCACAGCTTTAAAAAAAAAATGCAAGCACCCCCGGCAAGCAACCTGTGCAACCCCAAGACTACAAGGACGACCTTCGCAGCAGAGCCCCAGAGAGGAGGGCGGGAGGAGGGGAAGCCAACGGAGAGCGAAAGTGCAAGGCTCTGCATCTCTCTCTCCATCTCTCCTCTCCTCCTGGGGAATGTCTGGCATTTTTTGTAACGCATCGTTAGCCATCCAAAAACCAAAAAAAAAAAAAAAATTGCACTGTAGGGCATTTTAGATCTGGCAGTGACCCTTTTTTATACATATTGAAGGAGGTAAGAATAAAACAAATATTCTTATCTTCACTTGGGGTTTTTAGGTGGGGGCGGGATCCCTCCTGGTGGGCTCGAACAGGGCCAGGGATTGAAGACACAAAGCCAGACGCAGGCCTGCTGCCCTATCTCTCAGCTGGTCTTAAAGGGGTGGGGGTGGGGGGGTAGTAGGGGAGTGGCGGTGGGACGGGGGGGGGGGGGGGGGAGTCCCAGACTCTGAGCATCCAAGTCCCAGACAAGAAGCACGCACATCCTGGAGCACTGTCCCTCCAGCCCCTGTCGTGGCCCCCGCCTGCCCCCATCCCCTCCCACCACCCCCACTGCAGGGTCAGGGGGTCTCTTGTCTTTCTGTGCACCTCGGGCGGGGGGCCAGGCCACAGACACCCCCCTCACTCCGTCTGTCCCTGTTCTTTCTGTCATTAACTCAATCACACATTTTTTTTTTAATGGGGGATGCAGAGGGGCAGCAGAGTCTCCCAAAGAGGAAGAGACCCCTCTCTTTGGGAGCAGGAGGAAGGTTAATCCGGTTCTGGGGGCAGCAGCCACCAGGAAATAAAAATGTGAATGGGACAAGGGCTCTGACCTTCACCCGGTGCACCCAGAGAGCTCCAGGGCCCTCCGGGATGTGCAGGTTCGGGGAACTTCTGAAGGAGCATGGGGGGACGGGGGCCACGACACACATACTGGTGAAGGGAGGAGGCACGGGACGCGGCATCTGGGATACACGAGGCCCTGGGTTCGAGCCTACTCACAGCGTGTCCCCTCCCCAGCACCCCCAAGCAGTCAGGAGTGACTGAGGAAAAAAAATTTCCCCACTTTTTTTTCAGCACACCCGGCGGTACCCAGGGCTTACTCCTAGTGGCACTCAAGGGAACATTGGCAGTGCCAGGATCGTTTGGATTGGGTTGGCCACAAGCCATACAAGACCCTTTATTTCTGCACTACCTCCTGGCCCACTCCCAATTCTTTTTTTTCTTTTTCTTTTCTTTTTTTTTTTTTTTTTTGCTTTTTGGGTCACACCTGGCAATGCACAGGGGTTACTCCTGGCTCTGCACTCAGGAATTACTCCTGGCCATGCTCAGGGGACCGTATGGGATGCTGGGATTCGAACCGAGTGCAAGGCAAACGCCCTACCCGCTGTGCTATCACTCCAGCCCCCCACTCCCAATTCTTTAAATAATTCAGAGAGAGAGAGAGAGAATCCATCAGAGGAAGCATGTCACTGGGGACATTCACTACAGAGAAGCACTGGCTGTGGGGGCGGGGGTGTGGGGTGCAGGCAAGACCCCATGGGAGCAGCATCACATTCCTCGGGCCCCGTCGTCTTGGTGATTTTTGACAGTGTGACCGAAATGTGCTCCTAGAGAATCTCGTCTGTGCATGCCGCATAATTCCTTCCGGCCACTCTTTTCCGTGACCCAGGGAACCCCCACCCACCTGCACCCCAGGTTTGAGCTATTCACCCAGTCAAGGACTCGGAATTGTTTCCAATTCTCAAATCCTACCACGAAGAGCAATCCTCCGGGCTAGAGCGATAGCACAGCGGGTAGGGCGTTTGCCTTGCACGCGGCCGACCCGGGTTCGATTCCCAGCATCCCATATGGTTCCCGAGCACCAACAGGAGTAATTCCTGAGTGCATGAGCGAGGAGTGACCTCTGTGCATCGCCGGTGTGACCCAAAAACCAAAAAAAAAAAAAATATGTCAACCCAGTCATTAAAATATTTCAACCCAACCATTCAATTCAGGGTTTCAGTTTTAATAAAGATACATTAAAAAAAAAAAGAGCAATCCTTTATCAACTGGTATAGGGCCAGGGATTTCTGTATCGCTGGGACCAACAGATAGGAAGACATGAAAGATATGAGCTGGGTCCTGTGGGAAATTATTTTTATGGGGCAGGGGTGCAGGTCAGAAATAAACAGCATGCTTCTTATAGCCCAGCACCCCCAACATACACACAACATCACCCACCCCAACACACACACACAACATCACCTTTAGGAATGAGCTGGAGCTCCGAGGATGAGACAAGTAAAAGAACCTGGCTCCAATCGCCGACGCTGTAAAGGAACGATGACTCACAAGACATGTGCTAGGGGAGTCAGAGAGAGTGCAAGGGTCCGGCGCCTGCCTTGCATGGAGCTGACCCTGAGCCCCACTGGGGATCACTCTTACGTGTCACAACGCCAGGAACAGCCCTTGGGTACCACTGTGTGGGCCCCCAAGGCCCTTACTAGGGCTGAGCAGAGAGCTGACAGGGCTGGAGCCCAGGTCTGGCACACACTCCTGCGACTACCACCTGCCTGGTACCGCCTGCTCCCTCCCCCACACGCCAAGACAGCCTCGTGGTCCCATAGACACTGATGACAGATGGAACCATCCCGACCGGAGGGCTGGCTATGACTGGGAGTGGTCCCTGTCACGCTGAGCACTGTGTAGAGAGGACCAATGCCCGTTGCTCCAACACCTGGCATCGCTCAGGAGTTACCCCTGGCTCTGAGGTCTGTAAACACTCCTTGCGGGGCTGGGCTTTGAACCAGGGTCACAGCAGACGCAGCTGCATGCGAGGCAAGTGTCCTCCGTGCTGCCCCATGTTTCCTTTGTCTTGTTCTTTCTCGGCTTTTGGGCCGTCCCTGGCGGTATTCCCAGCGATGCTCAGAGGACCAAGCCGTGCCAGGGTTCAAGACCAGGCCTCTGGCATACAAAGCTTGCACACTAGTCCCTCAGGCTATTTCCCTGACCCCTAAAATATTTTTGAGAGGGTTTTCTATAAATATATATACTTCGAGAACAGAGGAGAGGGGATGCAGTGGACCAGAGTTTGACCCCAGCACCACATCTGGCCCCCCTGAGCACAGAGCCCTGAGCATTGTGGGGGGTGGCCCCAAACCCAGCAATAATAATGACGATGCTAATGATATTCAGCGGTAATTTTATCATTTCATTTTGTAGAGCATTCAGAAGTCCGTCTGTGCACACTCTGGGGTTCGAGAGGATCTGGCAGCGTGCTGGGAGGAGAAACATTTAGACTTTGCACCCTTGAGAGTGAGAAAGTCCCAGAAAGTTCTCCTTCCAGAGAGATGCATCTCAGACGCGCTCCGGAAAGCACCGGGGAAATGTGGAGTCTGCCCAGGGGTGACATCCGGGAGGCTGCGATTCCAGAGCGGGGTGTCAGACACCAGGCTGAGGTCCAGCAAGGTCCAGCCTGGGGCGCTGCCACCCTCTGTGCAGAGGGTCCCCCGTCCCCAAGGTCACTCTGCCTCCCCAGCTTTAGGTCCTGCCCTGCGGGGCTTCCCGATGCCAAGGAGGTTAAGAGCTTGAGGCAAGCCCATGGGACCACCGAGAAGAAAGGGACCCGGACCCACCTTTGTGCAGCTTTTAATCTCAATATTGAATTGAAATGAAAATGCCAAAAACAGTAACGACAAATCTCACAGTGGAGATGTGACTGGTGCCTGCTCGAGCAAATCGATGAGCAACGGGATGAGAGTGATAGAGTGATCTCATCTCAAGTTCAGAGCCTGTTCCTGCAAACAGGCCGTTCTGCTAAGGAGAGCCCACTCTGATAGAGGCAGGAAGACAAAGGGGCAGGGGCATGGATATTGGGGAAAACAATGCCTGGGATCTACAGCAACCCAAAGACTTGGAGGCCTGGGAGGCACCTCCAGGCAGCAGGGACAGCACCGAGAAGTAGAATTCCAGGCCCAGAGCATGGCTGGAGGCCCTGAGTGGCGAGGCCACCGCTGGAACCAAGGCCATGCTAAGGACGGCCCACTGCTCTGAGCTGTCCGTCTCTGGAACCACCCAAGCAACAGACCTCGGGAAGGGCAGTGTGGGAAACTGTCCATACACTGGCGTGGCAGAGGAAAAGGTGTGCAGTGCCCCACATCCCTGCATGTCACACGAACTTTCTCTGATGGGATAGAGGGCGATGGGGGGCGGTTGGGGGGGAGGGTTCCACACCAAAGAGCACCCAGGGCTAAGTCCTGCGTCCAGACTCGGGACTCACTCCTGGCAGGCTCAGGGGACCATATGGGGTACCAGGGATCCAACACGGATGGGCTGGCGGCGTGCAAGGCAAACGCCCTGCCCGCTGTACTATCGCTCCAACCCCACATGGGCTTTCTGGCTCGCCGTCCCCCTCTTGGGGCGTTGCTGCTCTGCCTGAGACGGAGTTGGGCCTTTCTCCTCTCTGGAGAGGCCCGTGTTCTCTTACGAACGAGCACCCCGCTCTCCTCCTCTCCCCTTGCATTTCTTTTGTGAGGGAGAAACTGATGCCAGGACAAGCTGCAGCCAACCTGAAGTCTCAGCTAGGCCTCGGTTTCTGTTTCCCCAAAGCGGGACTCACTCAACTGGTAAAGAACCAGTTGAGTCATTTGCCGAGATCATTGGGCAGCTGGGTCCGGCCGGTCACGAAGGGTCACTGTCCCCTCCTTAGAAACCGTTATGAACCATTGCCTAATTGCTGACCACCATTGTTACAGGGCCGACGCTGACAATAGACCAGTATATAAATGGCTTCTTAACTCTGAACCCTATAGAAACTGCCTGTGACTGGGAGTCGGGGTCCTTGTCAAGACTCCGCTGTGTTGGCTGAGACTTGGACCCTCGCTCAGGCCAGTGCTGGCTCCGGCTAGTAAAAAAGTGCCTTTGCTTTTGCTTCATCATGTGTGAAACCGGGTCTCTCCGCCCCTGGGGACGTGAAACTTGGGCACGACCCTCTCAGCAAACTTGCCCCACAACACCTATGGTTGCATCACCCTTCGTCTTCTCCTGAGATTCTTTTCTGTGCGAGAAGACGACGGACACGGAAAAGGCTGGGGAGGATTTAGGACCAGTTTCCCGTTCCTGCAAACAGCAGCTCCTCTCTCCAGCCCGAGATTCCCCCAGAAATCGGGGCAGGGGTGGGGTGTGGAGGGGGTTCGTCTCCCACACCGGGCAGAACATGTGGGACCCAGGAGCTGCTTGAGCTAAGCCTGACCTCGCGGGGCTGGTGAGATGTCAGGTGTGTACATGCTCAGAGCACTCACCAAGTCATCACGTCCCAAACTTCCCCTGGGTGACACCCCGACACCGCCTCTCTCCTTCAAAGTTCACGGCAGCCACCCAAAACATTAGCCTACAGCCTTTTTTTTTTAACAGGAGTCGCCCATCTGCAATAATTTCACAGTGTGTGGGGGGGTGCAGGGGGAGGGAAGGGGGGGACCATGGAACGGAAGGAGCCGATCACATGACCCCACAGCCATCTGTGCAGGAGGAGCACATTTCTGATTCCCACACCCATGGGGACAAACGCCGAGGCGAAGATGGGCACAGGGTCACCCCGGACCAGCCCCTCTAACTTCCAAGCTGCTGTCTGCAGCTTGGCTGGCGGCCCACCGCCGGGGCGGAGGAAAGGAAAAAAATCCCCAACCCTGCCTTTACTACGAGGGGAAATGTGACCTTCTGCTTTTAATTAAGCATTTTATACTGGTTTTCTTCTTTGACCATAAAAGATATCCAACTGCATATTTTCTAAATGATCCATACAGATCTAATAAACAATGTTTTTCCAGCAAAACAGCGGTTCCCCCTGTCTCCCTCGTCTGCCATAAAGAAAAGAAAATAAAATAAAATTGAGGTTTTCCAATACTCATTGATTTGACACACGGTTAATGAAAGTTTCTTCTCCCGGGGTGCCATCCTCAGTGGGGGGCAGTGAAGACCAGCAGGAGACTCAGAAATCAGCCCTCCCCTCCCTGAGTTCACAGCCAGAAGCAGAGACAAACAGGTAAATAATAGCAATGAAGAGAGAAGGGCTGAGAGAGGGAGAAGGGGGGGCAGGGGACAGGAAAAGGGTGGGTTTCTTCCGCCTTCCTTTGATTCACATGCAAAATCATAATCCACTTTGCATTAGAAGGAACTAAGAGATTTAAAGCAGAGAAGGCCAGCAAGGCTCATCAAAACTCCTGGAACCCCCAGTGACCAGCTCCAGCCCCAGGGGTACAGATACTCCTTGGGCAGGGAAGGAGGACAAAGAATCCCACTGAGCAAGAGCCACCCATGTTCTTGGGAAGCAAGCTGTAGAGAGTACACACAGCCATTGCAATGAGGGTCCTAGAAGTTTCTTAAGCATAAAAATTGGGCAGTGCTGAAAGTAGACTATAGATTGAACACGATGGCCACTCAATACCCCTATTGCAAACCACAACACCCAAAAGGAGAGAGAGAACAAAAGGGAATGCCCTGCCACAGAGGCGGGGTGGGCGGGGGGGGGGATGGGATTGGGGGGTAGGAGGGATACTGGGTTCATGGGTGGTGGAGAATAGGCACTGGTAGAGGGATGGGCTCTCAAACATTGTGTGATGGAAACACAAGCACAAAATGTGTAAATCTGTAACTGTACCCTTATGGTGATTCACTAATTAAAAAAATAATAAACTAAAATAATTTTTTAATAAAATATATTTTATGGCACTGAAAAAAAAATTGGGCAGTGATGACTGGCGAGATATCAGAAGTCGCTGATGCATGGACAGGGCAATGCAGAGTCACTGAAGACTTTCCTCCCACTTTTTTTTTTATTTCTCCCCAAACGTGATTTCCACTCATCTACAACATCACTGAAGTTCAGGGGTATGGCTTAGCACCTCTGTGTGTACAATTCCCACCATACCCAGCACCCAAGCTAGCTCCAATACACACCAACAGACCCTCCCCATTCCTCCTACCTACCCCCTCTTTGGCTCTGAGAACCACCACAGATTTTTTTTTCCCCCATTTGTTTACAAAGACATCACGGTTTACAGAGTTGTTCATGATGATTTGTTACAGGCATTCAATTTTCCAACATCACCCCACCGCCACTGTCACCTTCCCTTCCATCACTCTATTTTTCCAACCATTCCTTAACCTGCCCCCATAGAAGGCCCACAGTAGTTTAGTTTATATTGCTTGTTATCCATCAAATAGCTAATGGAATTATCAAAAAATACCTACGTAAAAGAAAATTTGTGAAAATTGTTGTATCTCACGGTGGGGACTTTAAATCCTAAGCTGCTGTCGCAAATTGAAGCGTCTGTGTTCATGTTCTTGTTAGTCAAGAGTACTTGGCTTCTACATTACATCCCATCCAATCTGGGATGTTAGCAAGTTTGGTGCTGTCACGCAACCGTGAATGTGGCCACACTCTCTAGAAAATCCAAAATAGTTCATTGGGCAGTCCGCTGCAGGCACTCTAGATTTTACTGAACGGTAGAGGTTGTTTTGGCTGATACCAGTTTGACTGCTTTGCTTGTCTGTGTTTTACATGGGAATGAAGCCATCCTGTAGCTTTCACTTCCTCATTTCACTTACCAGAATCAATTCATCAACTTCATCCATTTTGTCCTAAATGGCATGTTTCCATTTTGTCCCTAGGGCATACTGTGTTTTGGGGGCGGGGGCAGGAGAGGGGGAAATTGGTTTGTTTTTAATGAAAACCTGCTTTCCAATGAGTGCAGAATCCAGTCATCTGTCCAGAGGTGGCAGGCAGATTCCACACCAGGCTACCATGAATAATGCTGCTATGAACATAGGCACACAAGATTGCTTCAACTTGGTGTTATCATGTCCTCTGAATTTGTCAAATGCTAGTTATCACTGAAATAAAAAGAATTTCTATGCAGTTTCAGGTGTGACCCAAAAAGCCAAAATAAAACAAATAAAGGCTGCACCAACAGTGAGAATCCACTTACTTTGTCTCCAAATCCTCACCAAAACTTGTTTCCAATCTCTGGGCTATTGATTTCCAATTCTTATTGATTTCCAATTCTTATTGATTTCCAATTCTTATTGATGCAAGATGGTATCTCATGGTTTGACTTGCGTTCCCTGACCATCAGTGACGCGGATGATATTGTCCTAATCTTTCTCAAATCATGGACTGTGTCTTCTTTGCAGAAATGTCTTTTCTGGTCTTCTGCCCGTTTTTAGTTTGGTTGCTTGCTTGTTTTGTTAACTTGTGTGAGTTGAAAGAGTTTTCTTTTTGAGGAAATATGAAGAAAGCTTCATATCTAAGGCTTCATACTTCTATCACTGTCACTGTCACTGCCATCCCGTTGTTCGTCGATTTACTCGAGTGGGCATCAGTAATGTCTCTATTACACTCAGTCCTGAGTTTTTAGCAGCCTCTCCTTACTCATCTTTCCCAACAACTGGAGGCTCTTTCAGGGTCAGGGGAATGAGACTTATTGTTACTGTTTTTGGCATATTGAATACACCACGGGGAGCTTGCCAGGCTCTGCCGTGTGGGCAGGATACTCTCGGTAGCTTGCCGGGCTCTCTGAGAGGTACGTATATATCTCTTACTGTATTTTGGATATGAATACACCACGGGGAGCTTGCCAAGCTCTCCCAAGTGGGCAATAGACTCTCAGTAGCTTGTCAGGTTCTCCAAGAGGGGGTGGGTCATACTTCTATAACATATGTCATATGTAATCACATAACTGCACAATAAAAGCTTCTCCTTATTCAGCATCTAATTAGTACCATGGTGGGTTGAAAACCTACTGTGTAGCAGTGTGATAGGGAGGAAGGTGGTAGGTGCCAGAGAAAAAGAGGATGAGAGGGGGTAGAGAGTCAAAAATCTCTCGTCAGTCCCTCAAGCATGATTCCATTGATTAGTCCCATAAACCAATCAGATGGCAGAAATAACTCAGGGACAGGGATCCCCAGTCATTGCATAAGATGTGTGACTAGAAAGTCTGGTTAGCCCATCACATACAGACATGTTCTGATGGGACATAGGGCATCTGCGTCTTGAGTGGCATCAGAAATAGGTAAGCTGTGGGAATATGAAAACCTGTATAACCCCAGATTGCTCTCTTGGCTGCAATTGCTGATACTGCTGATCACGTGCAAAGGTCAGCCAGCGGGAATGTACCTCCATGAGCTGTAAAATAAAGAGCTAAATACCCGGTGGTCAGTGTGCTAATATTAGACATCATCTACGAGAACCTGAGTGGCGTCCCTGCGGCATCAGGAGCCAAGGAGGCAGTGAAGACGCGCAGTTGTGCCTCGTCTTAAGCACACAGCAAAGTGAGAGGGGACCCTGCGGGACTGGGTCACCCTCTCTTTCCTGCCTCTGACCACAGACTCCCTGAGCCGGACCCCCCCCACCCCCCCCCCCCACACACACACACCTGGCACCTGCCCCAAGGAACCAGGCCAGGAATTAGCCCAACCTAGACTGGTTCCATCATGTGCAGAGCCAAGAGCAAAATAAAACGGGGTTGGCAGGAGGGGAGGGGGGTGGTGGCAAAACGGTAGTCCATAGGGGAGGGCTTTTGTGCCTTGCACATGGCCGACCTGGGTTCGTCCCCAGTATCCCATATGAGCCTCCAGACACCACCGACAGTAACTCCTGAGTGCAGAGCCAGGAATAACACCTGAGCCTGAGCATCGTGGGGTGTGACCCGAAAAGCCAAAATAAACAAATAAGACAGGGAGGGCTGGCAGCGGGGGTGCTGTTTTAAGTCAGCAACAGCCCTTAAGCCCACTTCAGGGCCCAGAGGGCAGCCCCTCACCCCTGCAGTTTCCACAAGTCTGTCTGTCTGTCCGTCCATCTCTCTCTCTCTCTCTCTCTCTCTCTCTCTCTCTCTCTCTCTCTCTCTCTCTCTCACACACACACACACACACACACACACACACACACAAAATCAGCTCCTATTTCCCCACATGGTGCCAACTGTACATGGAGTGGAAAGGTGCCCCAGTGCTTCCTGGGGAAAGATCCTTCCAGATCCTTCTAGCCTTCTTCTCCGCCCTGAGAGGCCCAGAGGCAGCTGACGCCTACAAGGAAAGATGAAGTAGCCCCAGGGAACACCCACTTCCTCCCTGCCCAGCAGTGGTTCCCAAGCCCCATGTGGTACTGTGTGCAGGGAAAAGGAATGTATGATCTGCCTTCTCTGAGGTTACTTTCTTTTTTTTTGTCTTTTATTTGTTCTTTAGGTCACAACCTTGGTGCTCAAGGACAGCTCCTGACTCAGTGCTCAGGAGTCATTCCTGGTGGTGCTAGGGATCAAACTTGAGCCTCCTGTGTGCAAAGCCCCGTGCTCAGGACCCAGCTCACCAGCCCTTCTGAGGTGAGTCTAGATAGAGAAGGTACTGGCAAAAAGTCAAGCCTCGAGTCCAACCCCTTCAAAACAAAACCAAACCGTTCCTAGGCTTAATGTGCAAAGCTTTGAAGTAATAAAAAAAATAAATAAATCTTGAGCATTTCCCATTTCCCAGTGACTATGCCAAATTCTTCTGAAGATAAAGAAATCTCCCCACAGACCTGAGAGGCGGTATTAGAAACCATGTTCATCTGCTCGCAGAGGAAATACTTGTTTCTCTCATTCATTTCTCTTGCAAAAAAAAAAAAAAGAGCTTCCTTTCAGCCAGAGCACAAACTAAAACTGAAACGCAGGTCCACGCACCCATCTTGGGACACACTCCTTCCCATGCTCTGCCTCCCCGCCCCTTCCCCGTAAATAGAGAATGGCCCAACAGCTTGTGAGACCCCCCACCCCATTCCCGAAGGCAGAAGTGTCCAGGAACTCCCCCTGCCCTGTGCACACACAGAGCACTCCACAAAGCACCAAGTCTAGGACGCCAGCACCCCCAGCCGCTGACCCACCCATCACTCCATATCATTCCCCATTTCACTGATGCCCAATAATTTCACGTACAAAGTTCCTGGGGGCTGGAGAGATAGTAAGGCAGGTAGCATCACCTGGGATTGATCCCCAGCACTCGTGTGGTCCCCCGAGCACCACCTGGAGTGATCCCTAGGGAGGAGGGGGAGCGTGAAGAAGGAGGCAGAGGAGGAAGAGAAGACTCCTTTTAATGTGAAAGGCTCCCTTTCCCCCATCCCACCCCCATCCAACAGACTTAATAGTATCGATCATTTATTTTTTTTCTTAATTTTATTTTATTTTTGGACTGGAGCAATAGCACAGCAGGTAGAGTGTTGGCCTTTCATACCCGGGTTCGATTCCTCTGTCCCTCTCGGAGAGTTCAGCAAGCTACCAAGAGTATCCCGCCCGCACGACAGAGCCTGGCAAGCTACCCATGGTGTATTCGATATGCCAAAAACAGTAACAACAAGTCTCACAATGGAGTCATTACTGGTGCCCGCTCAAGCAAACTGATGAACAACGGGACAACAGTGCTACAGTGTTACAGTCCTAATTTTATTTTTATAAAGTTGTTCACAATAGTTCATTACAGATAATATTCAAACACCAACCCCACCACCGTGCACCTTCCCACCACCATAAGAGGAAAGTGTGTGAAGATTTATTTCATCCTGGAGCCATGCAAGCCCTTGTATAAGAGATTACAAGCATGTATGTTAAACCAAAGAAAAGGGTGCTACTTTTGGTCCATCAGTGGGCTAGAGCATAAGAGGTTGCATGGTCACATTTGCGGCCACACACCTAGGATATTCTGCGTCGCTCTCTTCCAGGAGCTTTATTAGTCTCTGGATCTTGGCTGTTCATGAGATTACATCGCGCCAGAGGCAGTTTGTGGGTGTGACTGCCAAGCTACAGGAAAACTGGGGAGCTGAGGGGAGGAGGTCCAGTCCCGATCCGAGTGGGCTTGGAGATCTTGGTCACAGTTCCCGCATACCTGGGTTTTTCTGCAGGTTCCCACATAGGTGAGGCTCGTCTGAGCCTATGGAGAGCGGCCGTGAGCATGGCTGTGCTGTTGGGTTCTGGAGGTTTTCAGCTGCCGGGGTTCTGCTGCGGTGGGGAGGGAAACTTAACCTGCCCCACTCCAAGTTGCCCCAGTGTAGACCGCCTGGCACAGGGTCAGGACGTTGTGTGAGTATTAATCATTAGAGAGGAGGGGCTGGAGCGATAGCACAGCGGGTAGGGCGTTTGCCTTGCACGCGGCCGACCCGGGTTCTAATCCCAGCATCCCATATGGTCCCCTGAGCACCACCAGGGATAATTCCTGAGTGAAGAGCCAGGAGTAACCCCTGTGCATCGCCGGGTGTGACCCAAAAAACAAACAAACAAATCATTAGAGAGGAAACTGTTGACCATCAGACAGGCACTATGACATTCTATTCAGGTCATCAAAGCAACATTTCTGGAAAACAGGAATCATGTGACTTTGCAACCGGGGGCTGCTTGATTCTGGAAACCTTGGGTGAGTCTGCGGTCCTGTGGCCATGCCCGGGACCCTCCACTACCCAGCTACACATGCCTAGAAGGACCCCAACCCCTCAAACACCCACCGCCAATCACTGTGATGCCCTGCACCTCCCCCTTCCCTCTCTCGCAGCTGCCCTCACCAGACTGCCAAGATCCCAAGCAGGGGTCTTTGACCACTGGTCCAGGAACCACTGCTATCGCACATGCAGAAAGGAGGAAAAATCACAGGTCTACCTGCTGGTTATATAAGGAACTGCCTATCCACAGAGCCATGAGCAGGAAAGGGAAAGGTCCTGTTCTGTAGGCATAAAAGCTGAGGAGCACTCTGGTCTGGGACACAAAAGGAGAGATGAGGGTAACTCATGTCTGCAGAGAGAGAGAGAACGTGCGCGATAAAACACCAGATAAATTCTTCATAACCCAATTCTATTATAATTAAGAAAAGACTCAATCCCGGAACCCAGCGGCTTCTGGCAGAAATGCATCTGGACTGAGCATTAAACTATGGCGCCGTGCCACCCCGGGTGGGGAAAGGTGTTGGTCCCTTCTGCTTTTCTCCCAGGTGGCGCAGTGGCTGCCACCTTTTCAGAGCCTATTGCACAGCCAGGTATGAGACTACAATGACATGACACTCGGGGCCTCACAGGATGGGGGGGATGGAGCCAGCCCCTCTCCCCACCCTAATGAGGCCCCGAGTCGCCACCCTTGAATGGCTCCTGGCTCCTGAACAGCCATGATCCCAGAGGCACACAAAAGAATCTCGGAACCCGGCAGCTTTTGGCAGAAATCCCTCCAGACTTATTACTAAAATACCAGAAATCCAAAATGCTCTTCATATCAGCAATAGAAAACAAATTATCTAGGGGCTGGAGCAATAGCACAGCGGGTAGGGCATTTGCCTTGCATGCAGGCGACCCGGGTTCGATTCCCAGCATCCCATAGGGTCCCCCAAGCACCGCCAGGGGTAATTCCTGAGTGCAGAGCCAGGAGTAACCCCTGTGCATCGCCGGGTTACATCGCCGGGTGTGACTCAAAAAGAAAAAAAATCTAGAATACTAGTAGAGAAATGGTTCTTCAGAGCAAAGCTTCTTCAACATTAAAGTACATACAAATTAACTGAGGATCTTATTTAAATGCAGCGTCTGATCCAATAGGTGGGGTGGGGCATTTGAGTCTGCATTTCTTTGTTTCATTTTTGTGCCATACCTGGCAGTGCTCAGGAATCACTCCCAGCGGGGTTCAGGGGAACCCGTGTGATGCCAGGGATCTGAACCAGAGCCAAGCCCCTACAAGACAAATGCCTTAACTCCTATACTTCTAGCAAGTGCCCAGGGACACTGGTGTGGCGGGTCCATGTAGCTGGGTTGAACCTGTCACTCTGCTGAACCTATGAGGACCAGAGATGGCAAAGGTGTGTCTGGGGTCACACAGCTGGTTTTAGAAGCAGGACAAGGAGATGGCATCAAAGCTGTTGGCTTCAGTCCAGAACGGTCCCTGCTACCCTCTGATGTCATCCTCCCGAAGATCCTTCCTATTTATCTTATCCCTGGCATCCATGTCCGTGTCACTATGAACACACACAGCCACTGGGGCCCATTCCCAGCCTCTCCCTCCCTTTCCTGCAGAGTCTTGTCAATGTACGATGCTCAGAATAGGGGCTGGAGCGATAGCACAGCAGGTAGGGCATTTGCCTTGCATGCGGCCAACCCGGGTTCGAATCCCAGCATCCCATTGGGTCCCCTGAGCACCGCCAGGAGTAATTCCTGAGTGCATGAGCCAGGAGTAACTCCTGAGCATCGCTGGGTGTGACCCAAAAAAGAAAAAAAAAAAAGATGCTCAGAATAGAGAGTGTCCAGGGAACCCGGTGATGGCTCAGAGCACCTGCCTTGCCAGCCAAGGGCCCAGAGCTCAAGCCCTGGTGCCACCCGGGGGGTCTGGTGTGCTCTCAGCAGCCCTGCACTCCAGGTGCCCTGCCCCACTCGCGACTTCCAGCCACCCTGCAGCCAAGTGCACCCAAGCACCCCAGTGACAGTGGGGGTGACCTGCAGCGAGCGGTACAACTCCAGGGAGCCACTCGAGGCCCCGGGCAGCCACACGCACGACTCACGGTCACCACAATAATAATGAAGGGAAGGGAAGGAGTGAATAATAATACATCAGAGATGAAGCTGTAGTGATAGAACAGAGGCGAGGGCATTTGTCTTGCACACAGCAGACCTGGGTTCGATCCCCAGCATCCCATACAGTTCCGTGAGCACTGCCGGGAGTCATTCTTGAACTCTTGAGTGCAAATCCAGGGGGAGCCCCTGAGCCTCACCAGGTGTGACCCAAATTGCAAAAAAAAGGAGTGGGGGGGGGGGGCGGGTGTGTTCAGCTAAAGAGATCCCTTCACTTGCCTTCACTTTTCACCCTGTGAAAACTCCTCCTTCTCACCTACCCCCCCTTGTCTCCAAGACTTGCCCTCTGCATACCAAATGTCTTGGTTTCCCTAGAGACGTTGACTAAATTAAAACTGAATTTCCCCGGGAGCGTGGCCCACCCCCTGCTAGGCCGGGTCAATACTGGGGGAGGAGATAAGGGCGTGCTGTGGGCCCGGGCCGGTGCAGAGCTGCTGGCGACGCCGCTCCAAACACGCAGACAAGCTCCCGCAGACCCCCACGATGGGAGCCCTTGAGCTGGTGCCCCCACGACAGGTCCCCAGAGTCAAGAAGTTCCCTCCCGAGGGCAGGAAGCACAGCTGCAAAGGCCTGTGCAAAGGCCAGGAGCGCCGGCAGCCCATCAGCCGTCCAACTTGCTTCTTCCCCCCCACCCCCCAACACACACGCACCACGACTTCGCGCAAACACACAAGGTGTGTGCAAACACCCTGGGTCTGGGATCTCGCCACAATTTCGGAACCCACGAGGACAGAAAGGTAATGACGAAGGAGTCGAACTCACTCCGCCCTGGCGCCAGCAAGAGTCGCCCCCACCGCCCCCACCCCTCCCCCCAACACCAGGGCTCTGGCCTGGCTGCCCGACCTCTCCCCCACCCACACCCCCAGACTGGCCCGTGCTCTGGCTTCCCCACCCCCTCCTTGCCACAGAGCCTCTCAGGCTGACTTCTCAGGGTTCAAGACATCCCCCGACCCTGCCAGCTCCGGATTCAGGGATGACTCCTGGTGGCTGGTGCTCCGTGTTCTATTAACACAGCTCGCCTGCTAGCGAGGTGAGCACTTCCCCGCCTTGCAGCCCCCAGCCCCCTGCCTACCCCCCACCCCCGCCCCCCTATACTGTCTCTTCTGGCTCTTTTTTTTTTAACATTTTATTTTGTTTGTTTGTTTGTTTGTTTTTGTTTTGTTTTTGCTTTTTGGGTCACACCCAGCAATGCACAGGGGTGACTCCTGGCTTTGCATTCAGAAATCACTCCTGGCGCTGCTCAGGGGACCATATGGGATGCTGGGAATCGAACCCAGGTCAGTTGCGTGCAAGGCAAACGCCCTCCCTGCTGTGCTATCGCTCCAGCCCCTCTTCTGGCTCTTTTTAACTATGTGGGTTAGGAGCTGGGTTTTCGTTTTCAGATTGTTCTTTTTTTTTGGGGGGAAGGGGGGGCCACACGTGGTGGGTGGTACTCAGGTAACAAGAGGTCCGGGTAGCACGCCCATGCAAAGCCCGTGCTCCAGTTCTCCGAATGGTCCTCTGCCCCTCCGTTAGATAGAAACACAATTCTCAGTGAGGGCTGGAAAGGGCAGTCCAGCCCCCGCCCTTCAAAGGGGGGATTTTCCTTTTCTTTCTTTATTGCAGACTCCGGGATGGACGGCCCTGTCAGCGGTGGGGCTTCCTGCCGGGCACATGGGCACAGCACCACCCGCGGAAACACGCTGTCCCGGAGACCTGGCCCGGCGCAGGGTCCCGCTAGGGGCCCAGGCCGACCCCCTAGGCTGAACCAGCCCCTGGGGCCCAGGCTGGCAGCGGCGTCACCAGCAGTGGCTCCCTCAGGGCCAGGGGTCTCTCCCCGGCTCCAGCACATGGCGGGTGTGGGCACGGGGAGGGGCGTGTTCTGAGCCTGCCCCGCTGACTGCTGACTGGCTGCCCTGGCTGCACCCCGCACCCCTGCACTGCTGAGCAGACGCAGATGCTTGGCTCCCCGACACCCAAAGGTCCCGGCAGAGTGAGGGCTGGCACCCCGGCATGACAGGTGGGCAGGCCGGGACCGGGTCACAGCGCGCTGGCTGCGGGTGGCCGCCTTCTGACGGGCCCCGCTGGACACGGGTCTAATCGGCCTCTCCCGGGCCGGGGACACAGCTGGGGGCTCGCCCACCGTCTCCCGCAGCCCGGCCTAATCCGGGAGATTCTTCCCCTGCGGGCCTGGCGCCGCCCGGGAGCCCACCCAGCCCGAACCCGGCGCCCCAGCCAAGCGGCAGCTTATCGCAGGAAGCCCGGCGCAGACGGCCCGGCTGCAGCCTGACCGCGGGCACCGGCTGTGCCAGCCAAGGGGCGGGGCAGGCGAAGCCACCCCCTCCCCTGCGTTTTCCGGGGTGCTGGGAAGGGGCGACAGCAGGCATGGGCACATGCCCGGAGCCTCGCTTTGGGGCGTCACGATGGGACCCCAGCACCCGGCACAGGGCACCGTCCTCACAGCGGCGAGGGGGGTGCCCGGGCTCCCCCGCAGGGCTCGGTATAGGACAAGCCCCTCCCTTCCTGCTCTTCCCCGCCGCCCCCCAGTCACATGACCCACGGCGCCAAAGCCCCCTGGGCCTCTGCCAGCCGGACAGACCACGGGGCAGATTCACCGAGCTCGGCCACTTGCTTCCAAGGTGCAGCGCCCAGGGGCTGGAGAGATAGCACAGCGGGTAGGGCGTTTGCCTAGCACGCGGCCAACCCGGGTTCAAATCCCAGCATCCCATAGGGTCCCCTGAGCACCGCCAGGAGTAATTCCTGAGTGCAGAGCCAGGAGTGATCCCTGTGCATCGCCAGGTGTGACCCAAAACAAACAAACAAACAAACCAAGGTGCAGCGCCCATTGCTCCCCCCACCTCACCCCCGCCCCGGTTCCATGGACCAGAGCCACAGGTGTAGGAAGGGGGCAGGGAGGACGCCGGAGTGCTGCGAGGAGTCAGGGAAAGTGCTCATCTGGGCTTGGGTGCGGGTGCACGGGAACCAGAAAGCATCTCAAGACACTCCATCCCCCAAGCCTTCATCCTTACCCGGTACGTAGCTCCTCAGTCTTCCAGGGGGGAATGAAGCCGTCTGCCAACTCAACAGGATTCCCGAGTTAATTCGCCCTCACAGGCATGTGCGGAAAGTAAGTTACTCAGAAAAAGAGCGCTTCCTCTCTCGGCCACACACAGCAGACAGACCGCCTGGCCGGGGACAGAAGCTGGAACCCCAGGCCGGCACAGTGCCCCACGCACCCACACACCCAGCCGAAACCTCTGCCTGTGCCTCCCTGTCTCCCCTCCTGTGGCTAGTGATAAGTGTGCACGCACAGTCACGCATGTTAAACACGACGGAACATTTTCAGGAGGCTCAGTCTACAAAGCAGGGAACGGGCCCAGAGAGGTTGAACATCCTGCCCAGGGTAACCCAGCAGGTGAACGTCAAGCCAGATACAAACTGAGATTTTTTTTTTCTTTTTGGGTCACACCCGGCGATGCTCAGGGGTTACTCCTGGCTCTGCACTCAGGAATTACTCCTGGCAGTGCTCAGGGGACCATATGGGATGCTGGGAATCGAACCCGGGTCGGCCACATGCAAGGCAGATGCCCTACCCGCTGTGCTATTGCTCCAGCCCCTACAAACTGAGATTTGACCTCCTTCCAACCCAGGCCTTCTTCCCTCCGAGTGCCTCCCAACCCCCACTACTACTGACAAATGAGTCCTCACCGCACCCTCTCCCCCGCACCCCTTCCTGCAGTATGAAATACAGAGGAGGCCTGAGGTGGCTTACTGGCGAAATGTGGGGGGTGCTCCTGAGGCCCCCCCCCCCCGAGCTGGGGGTCAGGGGTGAAAGGGCGCCTACTGTCAGCAAACACCCGGCAGGGTGACCCGTGCTAGCTGGAGCGGCGGCCAGGGCACTCACAGCACCTCTGTAAGTGACCTCGGCATCTCCTCCCGGCCGGAAGAGACTCAGAGGAGAGGCCAGGCCCCCGGGTCTGACCCCCGGACGCCCCCCTGCCCCCAGCAGGCCCCCAGCAGGCCCTCACGTGCCAGGCACCAGGTGGGATGCTCAGTTCCGAGGCCAGCAGGCGCCCCTGGGGGTGGGCACCCTTCCCCTCCCTGCCAGCCAGTGCTCGGGGCTCACTCCGGCTTCTGCGAGGTTCAGGCGAACAGAGGGTGCAGGACCCTGGACTGGCGGCGCCAGCGCCCTCCCGGCCTCTCCCTGTATTCCGTGAGGTGGGAGGAGCCGAAGGGCAGATGGTCACGTTTCCCTGAGACCGAGGGGCAGACGGCAAGCCTCCCGGAGTGACCACCTGTATTCATTCAACAAACACGCACGGTGCCAGCCTGGGGAACGAGGACCCGAACCCAGGCTGGCCCGTCCGTGCTTGGTGAGTGAGCCACTGCAGGTGGGCCGACTCAATCCCCGGTCCCTAGAGCAATCGAGGGACCCAAGAGGTGGCCACAGACTTCCGGAATGTTCTGCTCATAAATTAAAAACTTCTGAGAACTCCCCCCTCTGCTGAGAGAGAGAGAGAGAGAGAGAGAGAGAGAGAGAGAGGGAGAGAGAGAGAGAAAGTGTTAGAGCTCTGGGGTTCTTTCCCTCAAAATAACCTTTCCATACCAGTATTATAAACCATAATGCAGAGAGAGACAGACAGACAGAGACAGACAGAGAGACAGAGACAGAGAAAGAGTCAGGGCCCTGGGGTACTTTTCCTCTTTCCCTCAAACAAGTCCTTTCAAATATTCCTAGGGCAAGGGCTGGAGCAATAGCACAGTGGGGAGAACGTTTGCCTTGTACGCGGCCGACCCGGGTTCGAGTCCCAGCATCCCATATGGTCCCCTGAGCACCGCCAGGAGTAATTCCTGAGTGCAGAGCCAGGAGGAACCCCTGAGCATCGCCGGGTGTGACCCAAAAAGCAAAAAAAAAAAAAAAACAACAACAACATTCTGCGGGCAGGGAGAAGGGGTGGTGGAGGGGCCGGGAGGAGAAAGAGGATCATGCCACGCCATTCTCGGCCTCCAGTGCTCTCTCTTCTGAGAGCTCCTCACCCACAAAACCTCCCTGAACAAAGACCGCGGGTGAGAAAGAGGCGGGATGGGGGGGAGTCTGGAAACGCTGCCGGCTGAGAGCAGTGGGACACAGGGTGGCAGCCCCGGAGCCAGGGTCACGGCCGACTTTCCATCCCGGGAAACAGCCCGGCCTTTGAGCGCCCCCCGCGCCCCGCCCCCTCCATCCACTTACTCGGCCCAGTCCGGCTGCGAACCCAACCAGGAGCAGGTCTGGCGGCGCCCGGGTGTGACGGGGGCTCCCTGCCGCGAGGAAAGCAGCGCAGCGCCCCTCGGGGAGGGTGTCCGGACAGGGCGGGCCCCCTGCCGGGGACCCCCAGGCCCTGTGGCCGCAGAGATGCCTTCGCCATCCCGAGCTGGAGGAAGCTCCCGCCGAGCCAGACAGATGGCACAGGGGTCGGGCACGTGCTGGGCACAGGACCAGCCCTCCGGCTTGCTGCCCCACGCCACACGCTAGTCCCCTGAGCACAGAACCAGGAGCAAGCCCTGAGCACTGCAGTGTGTGGCTCAAACCCCAACCCCCCAAAGGAAAAAAGTTTCCTGTTCCGAGAAATCGGGGCTTAATTAAGAAACACCCCACGCGCACAGGGCTGACTGCGGTGTCCAGTCAAGCCTGACCAGCGGCCACGGTTCAGACATGGGGCCCCAGTCCCGTTAGGGAGACCCGCCGGGGCCACAGGGCAGCCAGAGAGCCACTGACCACGGCCCAGGCACCGCCCGCAGGGCCCCACCCCAACTACTCTGACGCAGGGGGGAGAGGGGAGAGCCAGCTCCACCCCAAAGCAGTCTGTGGCCAAGTTTCTCCTGCTCGAGCCCCACCCCCCTTCTCCCCGCCCCTCAAGAAGAGGGCCGGTCTTTTTGTTTTGTTTTGTGGTTTGAGGCTCAGGGCATACTCCTGGCTCTGTGCTCGGGAAGGACCCTGGTGATGCTCAGGGGAATATACACGGGGCTGGGGATCAAACCCGGGGTCAGTCACGGGCAAGACAAGTGCCTTTCAGCTCAGAGAGAGAAGGGAACACCAAGTAGAGGATGTCGGGAGGACCCATTCGGGTTGGAAGATGCGAGCTGAAAGTAGACTAGAGACCGAACATGAAGGCCACTCAATAACTCTATGGCAAACTACAGCCCCCCAAAGGAGAGAGAACAAAGGGGAATGCCCTGCCGCAGAGGCAGGGTGGGGCGGTGGGGGATGGGGTGGGGGTGGTGAGAGGGATACTGGGATCACTGGTGGAGGAGAATGGGCACTGGTGGAGGGATGGGTGAACGTTCACTGCATGAGTGAAATGCAAACACAAAAGCTCATAAGTTTGTAACTGTACATCACAGTGATTCTCTAATTAAATTTTTTTTTAAAAAAAGACAAGTGCCTTGACCCGTGGACTATCACTCCTTATAGTCTAGGGCCCCTGGCACCCCAGCTCCGGGCCATGCCTGCAGGTAAAGTCTCACACTGGCTCTGTGTATGTGTGAGACAGACAGACAGACAGACAGACAGATAAATAAGTGCCCGCCATAGAGGCAAGGGGAGGGAGTGGCACCAGGGAAACTGGGAACATCGGTGACGGAAAATATACACTGGTGAAGGGAAGCGATTGGAACCCTGTCTGACTGGAACCCAGTCATGAACAACTCTGTGACTGCGCATCTCAGTGTGAGTCAATTAAAAAACAAATCTGTCTTTAAAAATGAAAACAACAGCTGATCTGAGAAACGCACAGCACATGGGCAGCTTCTCTGGAGGCGAAACACCACACAACAGACACACACAACATGGATCTCTGGGGGTGACAAAGTCTACAGCACAGTTTGGGTTTCAGAGCGGACCACGAGCGACAGTCAGAGCTTGACAAAAGGAGCCAGTGAGAGAAAGAATTGCCATTTCATTGCATCCTGGGGGGAAATTCCGGTAATATTACCCACGAAGCAAGGGTGGCAGGTCAAAGCCAGACGGAGGGGGCAAATAGGATTCTTCTGAATCAGCTGTCTGGCTGCAACTGTACAGAGAATTTTAATCATCGGGAAAGAGTTTGGAAAAGGCCGGCGAGTGTCAGAGGCATGAAGAGAGAGGCAGGACTGGGGCTGGAGAGATAGCACAGCAGGGAGGGCGTTTGCCTTGCACGCGGCAGACCCGGGTTCAAATCCCAGCATTCTATATGGTCCCCTGAGCACCGCCAGGGGTAATTCCTGAGTGCATGAGCCAGGAGTAACCCCTGTGCATCGCCAGGTGTGACCCAAAAATCAAAAAAAAAGAAAAGAGAGAGAGAGAGAGGCAGGACCAAGGCCCGGCCCCTGGGCCCCCAGCTCAGAATCGGTTCTCTCTCCGCCTAACTGGCTGTGTGACCCTGAGCAGGCGCCTTGCCTTCGGTCACGTCCTCCTCTGGCAGGGGCTGTCATCAGTGTCCGTATGACAGGGTCGCCCTCTGCACTGTGCGAGTGAGGATCCGACAGGACTCAGAGCGCCTCCTGGCACCCCGTGCCCACGCGCGGCTTGTTCCTGTGCGGGTGGACAGCCACCGGCCAGGCTGGGGGACCCGGTGCAGCTCTGGGCCCACAGACCGGTGTGGCGCAGCTTGAGGGCAGGGAGCGTGGAAGCCCCGGCAAGCAACCCGAGGGTGCTCAGGACTGTGGCTTCCCCGGGGCCGGCTGGGACAGAAAGACTCGCCACTGCTGGAGGGACCTCCCAGGCCCGCCTGCAGGAGACCGGCCGCCTTCCAAAGGCAAAGCCCAGCGTCAGGACCCGGGACGGGAAGGCCCCAGGGACTGTGGGGAGCCGCAGAAGGCATCACCAAGAGTGCTCCCCATCAGAGTGCTCCCTACTTCTGGGGTCCCCATTCTTTTTTTTTTTTTTTTTTTTGCTTTTTGGGTCACACCCAGCGATGCACAGGGGTTACTCCTGGCTCTGCACTCAGGAATCACCCCTGGCAGTGCTCAGGGGACCATATGGGATGCTGGGAATCGAACCTGGGTCGGCTGCATGCAAGGCAACTGCCCTACCCGCTGTGCTATCACTCCAGCCCCTGGGGTCCCCATTCTTGAGTGCAACAAGTTCCACTCACCCCTGAGAAATGATTTCACTCTCAATCTCTCTCTCTCTCTCTCTCTCTCTCTCTCTCTCTCTCTCTCTCTCTCTCTCTGTCTCTGTCTCTCTCTCTGTCCCTCTCCCCCTGCCCCATCCCCCCCTGCACATTCTGCATCCGTAATTGCCAGCTCTGGACTCCGGGCTGGTGGGGCCTGTAATTAGTTCACAAGGGTCTATTTTCCTGCCCCTAGAAGATAAATTCCTCAAGGGCAGAGGGAGTTAAAGTTCCTCGGGCTGCTGGCAGCACCCAGACCTCGGGGCCTGACATAAATAAGTGGGGAGGCTCGGGAGCTCCCTGGAAACAGGCGGCAGCAACCCCCCCCCCCCCCGCCCTGCCCCCTCCCCCCCCCCCCCCCCGCGCTCTTCCCGGCAGCGGATCCCTCATTCCCCCCCAGCCATCCCCGAAGAAGCTTCAGGGTCCTCCCAACATGGCCCCGGGGGCGCCACAGGCCCTGCTGCCGTGCCCAGCCACCCCTCGGCACATCCTGAGCGGCTCGCCCCTGCGGGGGCTCTGCTCCTCGCCCCTGCAGTGGGTCTGCTCCGCCACCAAGAGACTTGTTCCAGCTTTGGCTCTGGAGACCCCAGCAGGGACCCAAATCAACACAGGCTGCACTGAGGCCAGTCCCGCCACACGCCCCGCCGAGCAGGGTCAGTCCCGCTGACGGTTCCTCCCACCGCCTGTCTCCAAACGCACGTCCCAGCCCACGAAACACCCGCACGCCCGTTTCCAGCCTCGGCCACACGCACAGATACCTCAGGGCTCGTAAGCTGTGACTCGCAGACCCCCGGACCTCGGCTGGCACAGGAGAGTGTCTCTCTCACCCACAGGACCCGAAGCAGCTGTGGACCCAAGGCTGAGCCACCCCCTCCTCACACAAAAAATTAAGAAAGGGTCCCAGGGGGCCAGAGAGCTAGAACAGCGGGGCCACACCTCTTGCCTTGCACGAGGCTGACCCAGGTTCGACCCCCAGCATCCCATAGGGTCCCCTGAGCACCGCCAGGAGTCATTCCTGAGTGCAGAGCCAGGAGTAAGCCCTGAGCATCGCTAGGTATGTGGTTTGGAAGATATATATATATTTTTTTTTCTAGGACCCAAGAGATAGTACAGGGGCTAAGACACATGTTTTGCATGTAGCTGAACCTGTATTCATGCAACACAGCTATGTGCAATGAATGAATGAGTGAACCTGTTTCATCCCGGGCACCGCACGGTCCCCAGAGCATTTATGGGTGCAGCCCTGGAGATGACCCTAGTCACCCCTCACAGCATTGCATCCTTGGGGACTCCCACTGAACCACCGGGCTCGTTGGTGGAGAATCCCCTGGGAGCACTGCTCCCCGCCTCCCCCCCACCCTCCCCCCCGGAAGTTTTTATCACTGAATCTTCAACTCATGGTTCTTCAGGTTACCCTGCTCGGGACCACACCAACCCCGTCTGGGCAGCCTTAAGGGTCACTCGCTGCCGGGTCGGAGTCATAGAACAGCAGGACACAGAGCGCTTGCCCTGCAGCATGGCTGACCATATGCTATACGATCACTCAGGAGTGGTCCTGTGTGCAGAGCCAGGAGTCAGCCCTGAGCAGCTCTGGGTATGCTGCCCCCCCCCCCCCCCCGCCAAAGGATCACTCATTCTCCTAATCTCATTCCTCTGGCCCAGACAAAGTCCTATCACCTCACTTAGCTACAAGTGAGCTGGCAAATGCCCACCTGCTACTCCGGGCACATTCTGGGCAAGGGCCCAGGGAGATAGGAAAGCCTACTGCTCCTGCCACTCACAGCCACCAGCTCGAAAGGACGTCCTTCCCCAGTGGGCCGCAAATCCCAGGCCCTTCCAGGAACGGGGGAAATATTAGTCTCCCTGAGAGCCTGCAGGAAATGCATAGCCCGCGACCGAAAGGAAGAATGAGTGAATGAATGAATGAATGAATGCCTGGTCGACCCCGGCTGGGGTTCAAGGACTGTTGTAGTTTGCAATCAGGCATCACTCTTCTGTCCCAATCCACTCTCGTGCAAGTCCCCTCCCGGGAGCAGAGACGAGTCCAGAACACCCACCTCCGGATTGGGGCTGAGGGTTGGAGGGAACGGAAGATCAAGGGTGTCTTGTCTTCCATTCGGAGGGAACAAAAAATCCACGAGGGGGGGCTGGAGCGATAGCACAGCGGGTAGGGCGTTTGCCTTGCACGCGGCCGACCCGGGTTCAAATCCCAGCATCCCATATGGTCCCCTGAGCACCGTCAGGGGTGATTCCTGAGTGCATGAGCCAGGAGTGACCCCTGTGCATCGCCAGGTGTGACCCAATTTAAAAAAAAAAAATCCACGAGGGTGTTTTGTCTTCGATTTGGAGGCTGCATGACCGTTCTGCCTGCCACGGCCCCCCGCCCGCTGGGTGGGCGCATGACGAGCAACTGAGAGCACTGTTAAAAGATCATCCCAACCTGCCTCCACCCCTGCTGCCCGCCCGCAGCCCAGCACCGAGCTCGAGCCGGGGGAGTGCTCGCAGCAGGAGCGGCCGTGTCCTCCCGGGAAGTCTCGGCAGGACCCAGCGGCTCTCCCTCCTCCCGGTCCCCTCCACCTTCATATCCACCGTGCTCCCTCACAGCCACACACCTTGCTGGGGTTCGAGTGTGGGAGCCTCCCCCGGGGAGGGAGGGAGAGCTGCTGCCTGTCCGTCCTGCCGTCTCCCCGGGAATGCTTCCGGAAACGGTGATTCTAGTCAAAGCTCCCTGCGTCCAGGGCCTGGCCCGCTGGCGCAAAGCCGCTGCCCAGCAAGCAGGGGGCGCCCAAATTGGCGCCTTCCTACTTACTGCCCACATGCACCCAGCAGGGTGCACGCAGCCCGGCCAGCTGCAAACCCCGAGGGCCACACACACAGCGTGTGTGGCGACATCCAGGCAAACGCTCCAGCCCGCGTGGGGAGGGGAAGGGGTGAGCACGGCTACGCCAGCAAGTGACCCCTCGCCGGCCCCGACATCTGGCATGTGAGACTGAGCCCTGTGCGATGCCAGCCATCCCAATGACCGCTGGTACCAAAACATCTAAAAGCGTCTCTGCGGGTGCAAGAGATAGCGCAGGGCGTTAAGCCGCACATGTCCCGGGCGTGGGTGGGTGACCTCAGCTCCATCCACCACACAGGGTCCGTCAAGCACCAGCAGAAGTAAGCCCTGAGCGCAGAACCAGGAATAGTGATGGAGCGCGGGTGTGGCCCAACCCCACAGACACCCACTCTTGGTCAAAAAAAAAAAAATAGGCTCCTAGGTTCAACTGCCAAATCCTAACTAAATAGCTGGGTGAGGCTTAGATGCTAAGACCCTGGGCCGGAGTGATAGCACAGCAGGTAGGGCGTTTGCCTTGCACGAGGCCGACCTAGATTCAATCCCCAGCATCCCATAGGGTCCCCGAGCACTGCCAGGAGTGATTCCTGAGTGCAGAGCCAGGAGTAAACCCTGAGCGTCACTGGGTGTGACCCAAAAAGCAAAAAACAAAAAGTATTCGGGGCTGGAGCAATAGCACAGCAAGTAGGGCGCTTGCCTTGCACGTGGCTGACCCAGGCTGACCCAGGTTCGATTCCCAGCATCCCATATGGTCCCCTGAGCACTGCCAGGGGTAATTCCTGAGTGCAGAACCAGGAGTAACCCCTGAGCATCACTGGGTGTGACCCAAAAAACAAAAAACTAAAAGGATGCTAAGATCCTTACCCCCCTGAACCTCACTTCCTTATCTGCAACATGGTGGGGAGGGGGGAAGGGGGGTGGGGGGTATGTTGACCCCATTTTATGAATAACACCAGATGCCTTTCTCGATCGCCCCAGGAGAGCAGGGCCACACCATTCCTGGGCACTAGCACTGCAGCCTATATAAAATATTTCTCAATGTGCGTGGATGCGGGGCTGGAGCGATAGCACAGCGGGTAGGGCGTTTGCTGTGCACGCGGCCGACCCGGGTTCGATTCCCAGCATCCCAAATGGTCCCCAAGCACTGCCAGGAGTAATTCCTGAGTGCAGAGCCAGGAGTCACCCCTGTGTATTGTCAGGTGTGACCCAAAAAGCAAAAACAAAAAAAAAAAGTGCGTGGATGCTCTGAGGCCCAAATTCTGCTGGAGAAAATCAAAGGAAAAGACACAAGCTGTACCTGGTCTTTGGACATCCCTCTCCCTGCCCACACACGCCAAGCCTCTTAACTCTTTGGAACTGAGTGAGTGTGTGTGTGTGTGTGTGTGTGTGTGTGTGTGTGTGTGTGTTTAGAAATGTTTGTTTTGTTTTGTTTTTGGGTCACACCTGGCGATGCACAGGGGTTACTCCTGGCTCTGCACTCAGGAATGACTCCTGGCCGTGCTCATGGGATCATATGGGGTGCTGGGAATGGAACCCGGGTCAGCCACGTGCAAGACAATCGCCCTGCCCTACCCGCTGTGCTATTGCTCCAGCCCCTAGAAATGTTTTTTAAAAAGTTAAATGGCTAACAGGGCACCTCAGGAGTCCCTCCTTCGGCCATTATCCTCTTTCAAGTTGTGCTCGGGGAGATTATTTGGATACCGGAGCTAAACCCGGTCAGATTACAAGCGGGGGACCCTGAAACCTTACATCCCCCATCGCAGGATTCTGAAGTTACACCGAGCAAGGGAAGGCCCTGCTCTTCCTCCAAGAACCGGCCCTTCTGAAAAAAGCCTTTGTTTCAAGGCTTTGCAAAACTGCCCCGGGGCGTCTCCTCTTATCCAGGACCCCCTGGCAGGACCCTGAGGATTGCTCAGATCTCGGAATCCTCCATGCTCCCTAGAAAACACTCTGAAGTCTTAAACTACTGTTGGGGGGAGGGAAGTCACACCGCTCCAGAGCCTTCGTTTGAATCAATTTTGGAGTCAGCATTCTGATAATAATTGATACTAATAGTGGACGCCATGGTAAATTGACCAGACCCGTGTCCTGTATGAGGTGCCTCTGTGTGTGTGTGTGTGTGTATGTGGTGTTGTGTGTGTGTGTGTGTCTGGGATTTGCACTGTAGCACTGTCATCCCACTGTTCATCTATTTGCTCAAGCGGGCACCAGTAACGTCTACATTGTGAGACTTGTTGTTACTGTTTTTGGCATATCGAATACGCCATAGGTAGCTTGCCAGGCTCTGCCGTGCGGGCAGGATACTCTCGGTAGCTTGCCAGGCTCTCCAAGAGGGGTGGAGGAATCGAACCCGGGTCGGCATGCAAGGCAAACGCCCTACCCGCTGTGCTATGGCTCTATGAAAGCAAACGCTCCCCCACTGAGCCGCACGCCCTGGCTCAGATGGCTTCTGTCCGGGGTCGCCTCATTCCTGCAGAAACCCGTCAGCTACTGTGCTCCCATCTTACAGAGGAGCAAATGAAGGCTCTGATGCTCCAAGAACTTGGCACCGGGCGGCCCCCGCCCGTCAGCAGCAAGCCCCCTGGATGCCCCATCCTACTACGGGCCGCTCTCCACGCTGCTCTGCAAACAGCTCGAAAGAAGGGCCTTTCTGTAGAGATAGAGTGAGAAAATAAACAGTCTGGACTGGCCGCTCTCTGAGGTCCTCTCCCTTTAAAAAAAAAAAAAATTCTATGGTTCTATGGAGAGAAGGAAAAGGGGGGGGGGGGGATGGTGGTTGAAAAGAGGAGGCCAAACGCGATGAGGTTTGGGCTTATCAGTATTTAATAACAGTTTTTGGATCAAAACTCCCGAAGCTTATTTATGGACAGAGAGTTACTGTTAAGCAGGGCCTTTTCAGACAGGCTTTTCATCTGAGGACCTTCGCTGCCTCTCCCCCTGCCTTTCTATTAGTGAGAGATGGGGTGTGAAATTTGCTGGCGCTGCCAAGATTTGCCCATTAAATTATCTGCCCTCTTCCCGTGTAATTCGCTGTGTGTGGGGGGGGGTGTCGGGGGGCACCGCCAGAGCCACGGGGGCCTGGGGCCGGCAGGGCCAGGGGCTGGACAGTGGGGGCTGCGGAGGGGACCAGGCTTCAGGTGCTGGAGGCTGGGGCCCAGGGCGCGCTCTCTGCGCTGAGGGAAAGAAAAGTGGATGGCCTCACCCCCCTGCCACCCTTCCCCAAACAAACGGAAAGCCCCAACCGAGCTTACTGCAACAAAGAGAGAGTCTTTTTACTGCTGTTTATTTTTATTTTGTATTCGTTAGCTTTTTAGATATTCCTGGCATGCGAGTCAGGCTCCGTGTAACAAACAGCTGCATTTAGTTAAGGATTTTCAAAGTTTCCCTCCCCTCCCCACTTACACCCCCCACCCCCACCCCCGGCCTCCCCCCCTCAGGCCTTAGCTCCAGAGAACTTTCTCAGACCCGAAAGAAACTAAGGCTTTCGCCCCCCCCCCCCGACCCCCCCAGCATGCAGAGCACCTCGGGGTCGGGATGCTGGGGGAGGCCCAAAAAAGTGACTTTTGGTGGGAGCCAGGGTCCCCAAGACTGGGGTGTTTCCTGACCGCTACCACCCCATGGTATTGGGTCTGGGCCGCCAATAAGGCCTTGGGAATGAAGTTCCGCTCTGAAATCAACCAACCCTGCGATTTAGGGTTAGATGCAAATACATTAGGCCAAGATGCAAATACAAAGATACTTGATCAAGGTCTCTCTCGGCTGCTTGGGAAGGGCTGGTGCATCCCGTCCTGAAACGACACCCAGGTGTCTTTCATGCCTTCCAAGGCTGTCTCCTAAGCCGGCAGAGACCACCTAGGGCAGCCATGAAACCCCTGAGCGCTCAGGGTTTGTAAGGCCCACAATGTCATTTCCTAGCTGTGTGACCTTAGAAAAGTCACTTGACCTCTCTGTGCGATTTTATTTATTTATTTATTTACTTACTTACTTATTTATTCAAAATACGAGCTAGTGAGGCCATCCTCCCTCTTACACAGGGTTGGGATGAGAATGTAGTTTGCTGTGAAGAATAGAGACTGGCCCTTTGCAACCCCCACACGATGTTCGTCAAATAAAATGTTAAGTGGCATCTCAGAATGCTTGTGCTTTGGGGGGTGGGTTGAGACTCTGGGTGGTTTCCTGGTGCGGGCACGGGGGGGGGGGGGGGGGGAGGAATAGGGGGGAGGGGTCTGAGCTCTAGGTCCCATCACCCATCCTCAATCCCCAGAACTGACCCGGGGGACATTGACCCACTGCCCCAGGCAATCAAACCCTCCGAAGTGACAGTTCTTGACTTTTTGTTGTTTTCTTGGAAAATCTGATTACGGCGAGAAACACGCAACCATAGCAAGGCACATAAAGTTGTATATATTATTCCTGGGCGTTCACATATCTCAATTTCATGGACCCCTAAGCTAAGACCCTCTAGGTCGACGCTCCTCTCAGGCATGGTTTTACTTAAATCTTGACACTTCCACACGGCCCCAGAACACGGGATCCAAGGACGGGGGGACTAGACCCGGCAAAAACTCCGTCTCCCGGGCCAACACCACCAGGAAACTCTCCTAAGGACTTCCACTGTCTCCCTCCGCACTAGAAGGTGGGGGGTGGAGGGTGGGGGGTGAGGGTCGGGGGATGAACAAGAAAACTCCTTGGAGTGAAGTTGCGAGTTTCCTTGTCACCAAGAGAAGCAAGTCCCAATATGACGTAAGGCCAAGCCGGTTATTCTCGAGGCATGAAGCCCGAACGCGGGGCTTGCTTGTGTGGGTGTGCGGACAGATGCCATTTCTACGGAGAGACACATGTACATCGAGACACATACGGGCTACAAAGCATTCCGTTCTTCAGAGAAATTCTGGCAAAATTGTCAAGAAATATTTAAAACGGGCTATGCGGTCACCGTGGAACCACAGCCAAATTGGATACTAATGGGTGCGACTGACACTCCATTTAGAACCTTTCAAGTCTGATTTGAAGTCTCTGCCCCACCCCCCGGATTCCCAGTTGCAGGCGAGGGAGGGCGTAGGGGGGGGGGAAGGAAACGGAGTTCTTAGAAGGGATCCGAGCGAAATATCAGAAAGAAAATTCAGAAATCCAAAACAGCCTGGCCCTAGGAAACGGAATATTCCCCCAAGGCTGCCAGGGGCGGTCTGGGCGCATCTTCTGTCCCAGGGAGACGCCTCTTCTTCGTGGCTTCCCCGGGTTGGGGGGAGGGGGGCGAGGCGGGGCGGGGCGGGGAGGGGTGGGGGAGAACTTTTTAAGGTCTGCAAGAAAAGTCCAGTCCTGCTGGCTTGGGCCTCTCCTGTTTTCACAGGGGGAGCCGGGGAGGACGTCTTACGGGCCTCCAAGACTTGATTCCGCAGGCAAACAGGCCACGCAGGATTCAACTGGCCGTGGAAGGTTCGGGAAATGAGAGGAAACACAAGGGCCCACCTCCCCCGACACCACAACTCCAAGGCAAGCCGCAGTGCTGGCAGGATTCTGCACCAGGCCCAGGGATCCTGCATCAGGCCCAGGGATTCTGCACCAGGCCCAGGGATCCTGCATCAGGCCCAGTGGGGCCCGGCTCCAGCCAGGCCACTGCTTTCCAGAGCTTCCACTTTGGGGTGGTCAGCTGCGGGTGACAATAGGCAGCCCATGGGGGGATGGGGAGGGGGGAGGGGGGAAGGGGGAGGAGAGGGTATCTATTTTAACGCTCCATTTTTCATTTTCCTGGCCAACAGTGTAGAGAGCTGAGAAATGAGGAGACCTTTCTCCTAAAGAAATGAACTCTATCTCCCTATCAGCTCACTTCTCAGCCATTGTGGAGACCAAATCCTTTCCGGAGACGCCTCCGCTCCCGATAGATATTACACCTTCCCGGAAGCGGGAAGACATTTATACAGGTAAAATCAGACAATAGCGGAAACTTGGGGCACCTCGTGAAAGACTTTTTAAAGAGGTTCTTCCAGGGCTGTATAAGGAAGAGAAGCCGTGGGGGACACACCCTCTGGTGCTGGGGGCGACTCTGGGCTTGGTGCCAGGAGGTCATGCAGTGCCCGGGACCCAGCCCAAGGCTCTCACGTGCAAATGCACAGCCGCCGTCTGAGCTCTCCACCCGGCCGGTCTAAGACTCTTTCAGGACCGGACCGGAGAGACAGCATAAGAGAAAAGCGCTTGTCCTGCCCGCAGCTGAGATGCCAGTTCAATCCCCAGCACTACATATATTCTTCCAAGCCCTGTGTGTGTGGGGGGGGGAATCCCAAAACCAGGAGAGAGCCCTGGGCACAGCCAGGTATGGCCCCCCAAAGCAAAGGAACCCAAAGTATGTTTTCCAGCCTGTAGACAGTTAAAGAGATAGAATGTAAGAGACCTCTAACAACAACAACCACAAAAAGATACCTTAACAGTCAGCAAAACTTATTGTCCCGTGCATCTACTTAGAAGACAGCGGGTAGGGGGAGGGGAGGGGGAGGAGAGGCCCCTTCCTTTGCCCCTTCATCTCTAAAAGCCACCTTCATTCAAAGGTTATGCAGAGCAGGGGTGGGGAGGGGGTGGGGTGGACGGAGGTTATCGCGGAATTAATCTGGGAGCCCTTCGTTAGCGCTAATCAGCCTGGCAACCTCCTCGCCCAATTTGCTGGGCAACAGGACACCAGAAGGATATTGACATTGTTTAGGAAGTGTGCCCCCCCCCCCGCCGTGCCCCGCCGCTTAATTTTTTTTTTTCTTTTACCCAGGTGTTGTGGCAGGGGGCCAGATGTTTGGCACCGAGGAAGCAAAACAGCCATGTGACCGCGCTGTTTACATTTCATTAGGATTTTTCATCAGGAGCGGCGCTCCCCGCTGATGAGCATCTTAATTACAATTAGGAGCGGTATTTACCCCGAGGACCCGCCAGATTAGCGCGCGCACGCGCACACGCGCGCGCACACACACACACACACACACACACACCACAATCCCTTTCAGGATCATCCTGCGAGTCCGTGGACTCCACTGCCCCGACACACACACACACACACACAACCCACGATCCCTCTCAGGATCATCCTGCGAGTCCGTGGACCCGACTGCCCCGACACACACACACACACACACACACACACCACGATCCCTCTCAGGATCATCCTGAGAGACCGTGGACCCCGTTTCCCCGACCGCGGTTCAAAAAAGAAAAAGAAAGGGGGAAAAAAAATGCAGATTCACACACAGGATTCCTTCCAGCGGTTTCTTGTACTCAAGAAAGTTTCTTGGCAGGATTTTAGCCAAAAAATAAATAAATAAGTACTCAGCCCGGCGGTCAGCGAGTACGGGACGGCACAGACCTTTCCCCGCTCCGCCGCGAAAGAGCCCGGCGCCTTCCCTTGGGCCCCGCACCGCGCCCGCTGGAAACCCACAGCTGCACACTGGAGGGGCAGAGACCCTCCGCACCCGCACGGTTCCGGCCGGCGGCGGGGGGCGGCGGGAAGGAGCCGGAGGCGCCAGCACCCCCCTCCCAAAGGGATGCCCGTTAACAGTGAGGCCCGCGACCCCGGGGGCTTGCATCAACTTTCCCCCTCCAGCCCCCAAAGAAGGATGCGGGCGTCTCTCCCCTCGCACCGTGCAGGGCTGGGGAGGGGGCGCAGCACGGCCCCGCTCCCCGCCGCGAGCCGGGCCGCCTCCCTTTCCCGCGCCGCTGCTGCGCGGGTCCCGGGCGCGGCCCGCCGCCAGGATGCAGGATGCGGGATGCGGGTGTCCCCGCGCGGGTCTCGCCCTCCGCGCCCGCCCGCACGTGCGCGCTCCGCGCCGCCGCCCCCGGCCGCCTCTGACAGCGACCCCCGTACAGCCCAGCAGAGGCCCCGGGCCGCCGCCGGACTTCTGTCGGGAGGGTCCCTCTGCGGACAACCTGGACGCCCCTCTCCCCTTTAAAAAAAAAAAAAAGTCAACTCTCCCCCAACCCCCGACCCCGGGACCCGCCGCGCCTTCCGGGAAGGCTTGGCTAACTTGGCCGGAGCTTAGTGTGGATCCGATGGGGGGTGGGGAAGGGGGAGTCGGGGAAGAGAAAGGGGGTCTGCAACAACACCCCATGCATCCTCCCCCACGCGCGCGCGCACACACACACACACTCACACACAACTATCCCCGCGCCCCCAGGACTCCGCCCCGCACTGACAACCGCCGCCACCGCGCGGAGCAAAGACGTCCCGGGACGCAGCACGCGCCCAGCCTCTCCGGCGCCCCGACTGGCGCTTGGGGAGCCCCCCGCGCGGGCCGCCCCCACACCCGGCCACCCGAGGGTCGCGGGGAGCGGGGCTGATCTCTTACCTTGGGCAGCGACCCCGCGCGCGAACGCCAGCAGCAGCAGCAGCAGCAGCAGCAGCAGCAGGAGCGGCGGGTGCGCCCCGCGGCGGCACGGCCGGTGCATTCCTGCCCTCGCGGCGGCTCCCCGGCCGCGCGCAGAAGCACATCCACGGGCCCGGCCCGCGCTCCGCGGCCCCCTCGCCTCGGCCGCGGGTCCCCGCAGGATGCCGAGGGGGGCGTCGGCCGAGTCCTTTGTCCCGCTCTGACCTGCCGCCTCGGCCGGGCGCCCGGCCGCCCCCGCCCCCCGGCCCTGGCCGCACCCCGGGTCGGTCCCCGGCGCCGGGCGGCTGATCCCGCAGCGAGGAGCGCGGAGCGCAGAGCGCTGGCCCCGGCGGGCACGCGGGGGCGGCCGTCCCGGGGCTCCGTCGGCCGCGCCGGCTCCTCCCGCTCTGCGCGCTCGCACCGCGCTCAACTTGTCACTTGCAGCAACTCGGGGCCCGGCCCGGCCAATGGCAGGCGCGCGCCGCAGCCGGTTCCCGCGCGCCCCCTGCCGCCGCCTCTCGCCGGCGCACGCTCCGGCCCGCGCGCACCCCGCCCCGCGCGCCCCACCTCCTCCGGCCCGACTGGAGGGCTGAACGCGCACCCCCGCCCCCTCCCCCACTCCTCGGGCTGGTGGGACAGAAGAGGGTCTCGGGACCGGGGGGCGGGGGGGGGGGGTTGCTCCCTGAGGCTGCTAGGGCGCAAAGTGGCTTGCAGGGAGATTCTGCTTCTGGACACCTCCTCCCTGTCGCTGTGATCTGCGTGGCCCTGGGTGATAGAACAGTTGCGCATCTCACACGATTCCCCTTTGGAAAGCCTTCTTGGCCCGAGGGATTTTTTTTTTCCTTTTGCTCGTTTGTCTATTTTCTAGTGCCAGAGCACGGAAGCCAGTCTCAATGGCACTGTGGCCTCAACTGCCACACAACTGTCCCCAGAGATACACTGAGGCTCTCTGGGGACCGTTGTGCAGGGGGGCGGGGTGGGGGGGATGGTGCCTGGGCTCTGGCAGGTGTGTGTGTCTGTCTTCAATCGGAAGACAGAATGCTGGCTCAGTTTGCTGTATTATTATTTATCATGTTACTCTGCCCTGGGTGCAGTGGTGTTTCTGTCACTTCTCCTGCTTCTATGGTAAAGACTCAAGGCAGATCAAGTGGCAAGCACTGTAGCCCTGTCCTCCGGTTGTTCATCAATTTGCTCTAGTGGGCACCAGTAACGTCTCCATTGTGAGACTTGTTACTGTTTTTGGCATATCGAATATGCCACAGGTAGCTTGCCAGGCGCATGGCAGGATCCTCTCGGTAGCTTGCCGGGCTCTCCGAGAGGGACAGAGGAATCAAACCCGGGTCAGCCACATGCAAGGCAAACGCCCTACCTGTTGTGCTATTGCGCCAGGCAAGAGACTTTATAATATGGTGAGTGTCTGAGGGCCCGGCTCCAGGTCCCAGAAGACAGAAGTTATAGGAAGTTTTAGGAACATCGCACCTGCCGTAGAGGAACACCAGGAAGCCAGGCCCTCTGCAGTCCTTATTAAAGACCGGCTTGCCTAGTGTTCCATGTACATTGGCTCACACATCCTCCATCCATACTGTTCTTTTTTTGTTTTTTCTTTTTGAGTCACACCTGGCGATGCACAGGGGTTACTCCTGGCCCTGCACTCAGGAATTACCCCCTGGCGGTGCTCAGGGAGCCATATGGGATGCTGGGAATCGAACCCGTGTTGGCTGTGTGCAAGGCAAACACTTTACCCACTTTGCTATTTCTCCAGCCCCCCATCCATAACATTCTTAGAAAGTCATTAAAAAAACACATGCCTCCTTGCACATTTATTTTTACTTTGTTGTTACTCGGGGCTCACACCCGGTGGTGCTAAGGGCTGCTGGGATACTCAGGATCAAACCTGGGTAAGGCCTGTGCAAGGCCAAGCCTACCTACCCACTGCACAATCCCGGCCTGCTGTAGTATCTCTGTGTCCCATCCCTCTTACGTTAAAATGGATTCTCTCCATGTTACGATTTGGGGAATGAGAACACAGGACAAGGGGAAGAACTTTGTCACAGAGTGACACAGGCGGCGGGTGCCAAGCCAGGGTTTAGTCTCCCCACCATCATCGAGTGGACAGAGCCTGGCATCTGAGAAACATTCGGTAAGTTAGTGCTGCCCCAACCCTAAGAACCCGGCATTCATATGGAGATTTAAAAATAAATAAGTAAATAAGTAAGAACTTTCCTACAACCCACAGATACCGCTTCTTGCATTTATCCCCCAAACACAACACCATGAATCCCAAGGGATCTATGCCTACCTGAGTTCATCGCCACACTCAGTGCATAGCCTAGATGTGGAAACAAGCCCAAATTCTTAGTTATGGATGAAAAGATCGATAAGTTGTAGAACATGCTCACAGTGGAACATGAAGCAGCTCTAGGAACAAAATCATGTGAGGTGCCGCAACATGGATGGGATGGAATAAGATGATATCACACTGAGTGAAGTCCAGCAGAAGGATCGAGAGATACAGATCTCTCGGGATGGACTTAAAGATACACAGCAGGGCTGGAGCGATAGCACAGTGGGTAGGGTGTTTGCCTTGCATGAAGCCGACCCAGGTTCAATTCCCAGCATCCCATATGGTCCCCTGAGCACCACCAGGGGTAGTTCCTGAGTGCAGAGCCAGGAGTAACCCCTGTGCATCGCCGGGTGTGACCCAAAAATAAATAAATAAATAAATAAAATAAACATAAAGATACACAGCAAGGTAGCCACAAAGGGCCAAAGGCAACGCAATGGGAGAAGGGGTGGAATACAACGGACTTGGTGGGGGATGTGCAAGGGAGGGGCGTTGGGGGAGGAAGGCGGGTACACTGGGGAGGGGTGTGGAGTTGGAATTATGTGAATTATGTGCGTGAGAAACCATCATTAACAGAATCGTAAATCACAGAGCTTCAATCAATAAAGTTAAAGAAATTTCAAACGGATCCAGGGCTGGGATTTGACAATGAGCCACCGGCTGAGAGGCCTGCGCTAGCCCGAGAGCATCCCTGCAGATCACAGGCTCTAGTCAGTCCTTGCCTGCAGGCAGGTGAATGACTAACCCGCACGGTACAAACAGTCACTCATTCTTCTAGACTCGGGGGTGGGGGGGCACGGGGGCCTTCCGGGCCACCACGGTCACTTTGTCTCTCTCACTCTGACCGGGGGTCAAGGCATGATGGACAGAGAGGCCTTGAGCCGACCAGTGTGTCCCCCGGTAGGTCTCTCTTATGACTTCCTCTGCCGAAGCCCCTTTCAGGCCCCACTCAATTATCTCCAGGCACTGCCCCCCCGGGACCCCACTGCACAAGGTTCTCTTGTTGGGAAGCTGTCTTTGATGGCCGGCTCCAATCTGCCAGGAAATCAAAGGACATGCAGAGACACAGTCTAGCCCTGCCCAGTGCCCCACTGCTGGCGGGAGGTCGAGAGGGGCCTCTCTCTCCTGCCATCCCTCACCCCCACCCACCCACCCACCCACCCCAGCCAGATCCACATCGCTTAGGTAAGAGTCAGATCCCGGGGTTAAGTGTACAGACCTTAATGGCACTTTTATCAGCACTTAAACCTGGGGACTTAATCAGAGAATCGTAAGTGTGAGGAATGTGGCGGCAGGGAAAGACGGAGGAAATCACTGAGGATCAGACTCACCCACCCGTTATCAAGAAGCTTGGGACTCAGGCGGGGCCACTTTCTTGCCTACGGTCTTGTCTGAGGGTTTACTAAGCTATCGTTGCTAGTGGAGCCTTCTGTGTTAATGCTTTTGTTAATCGGGCTTAGGAGTCTCCTGTGTTCTGTTCCTATGCCATCTGGTGTGTTCCTACCGGGATGTTAGTATTGCTAAGCGTCTGGAGATGTCATGCAACTGCAAATGCAGCCCCGCACGTTAGAAAATCCAGAATAGGGGCTGGAGCGATAGCACAGCGGGTAGGGCATTTGCCTTGCACGCGGCCGACCCGGGTTCAGTTCCCAGCACCCCATAGGATCCCCTGAGCACCGCCAGGGGGTAATTCCTGAGTGCAGGGCCAGGAGTGACCCCAGAGCATTGCCAGGTGTGACCCAAAAAGCAAAAAAAAAAAAAAAAACACAAAAACAAAAAACAATAGAAAACCCAGAATATCTAATGGACAGTGAGCTTACATGGCGGCAGTGGCTAGATGTGTGTGTGTGTGACTGCCGGGGCTTACAGAAGTACCCGCCACTCCATCACGCTGTCCCCAACCCAAGTGAGCATCCCCTTAATATCCCAGAGCCCTGCAATGAATTCCCAAGGAGCAGGTTAGAGAGAGAGAGGGCTCTTCCTGTTTAAAAAATTAATTAAAAATAAGTAAAAAGGAGACAGGAGAGGGGCTGGAGCAATAGCACAGCAGGTAGGGCATTCGCCTTGCACGCGGCGGACCCGGGTTCGATTCCCAGCATCCTATGTGGTCCCCTGAGCACTGCCAGGGGTAATTCCTGAGTGCAGAGCCAGGAGTAACCCATGAGCATCGGCAGGTATGACCCAAAAAGCAAAGAAAAAAGGGGGGTGATCAGGAGAGAGTACTGGGGTTAAGGCTCCTTATATGTGACCCACCTCTGTCTGATCCCTGGCACCATGCGGTCCCCAGAGCAGAGGCAGCTGCTTTCCATGAGGACTGTTGGGGTGGCCTGGTAAACCCCACCAGCACTGCGACCTTCGGCCCTTGCAGTGAACATTGGCCTGGTTGGCTGAGAATAGCCTGGAAGGGCCCAGATCTCCTGAACAGCGTCTGGAAGGTCCCCCCACCCAAACAGTCATATTCAAAGGACAAAGGACGAAAGTTCTACACGTTCCCTAAACTCCAGGGCTAAAGCACGTAGGCCGGGCCTTTCTGCCTGCCACCAACTTCTCTGGACTCAGCCAAAGGGCCTGGAACAGGCATCTCCTTTCTGCCACACCAGGCCTCGTCATGGGCAAAATGGTGCCAGTGGAACCTACCATGCCACTGCGAAACTCTAACTCAAAAGCAGTGATTCAGGGGCTATGACAGGGAGGAGGCAGTGACTCAAGGCTGCTTCTTTTCACTGCACCAAAGCCGCATTCTAACGTTACAGCAAGTTGCAGGTATGCCAAGGCGTGCACTTACTTAGACAGTCAAAACTCCCGTGAGGTCCATCTTCCACCCCCCACTCCACCCCACACACACTCTATTTAAATATTGTGACTGACAAAATTGTTTATGATGCAGTTGTTACAGGCATTCAATATTCTGACCCCAACCCCACCACCACTGTCACCTTCCCTCCACCATTGTCTTCGTTGTCCCCACCCCTCAAACCTTCCTCCATAGCAAGCCCAAAATAACTTGTTTTACATTGCTTGTGACCACTAAATGACTGATGGAATAATCAACATCTACTTCTGTAAAAAAAAAATTGTGAAAATTATTATATCCCTCCATGAAGACATTAAGTCCTTGTCTGAGGGTTTGCTGAGCTGTTGTTGTTAGTTGAGCCTTCTCTGTTCATGTTTTTATTAGTTGGGCTTAGATTCCTATCCAATCTGATATGCTCCTACTGGGATCTTAGAGTTTGGAGATGTTATGCCACGGCAAGTGAAAGAAGGAAGGGAGGAAGGAAGGAAGGAAGGAAGGAAGGAAGGAAGGAAGGAAGGAAGGAAGGAAGGAAGGAAGGAAGGAAGGAAGGAAGGAAGGGAGGGAGGGAGGGAGGGAGGGAGGGAGGGAGGGAGGGAGGAAGGAAGGAAGGGAGGGAGGGAGGGAGGGAGGGAGGGAGGGAGGGAGGAAGGAAGGAAGGAAGGAAGGAAGGAAGGAAGGAAGGAAGGAAGGAAGGAAGGAAGGAAGGAAGGAAGGAAGGAAGGAAGGAAGGAAGGAAGGAAGGAAGGAAGGAAGGAAGGAAGGAAGGAAGGGTATGCTTTGTGTACAGGAGACCTGGGTTCCATCTCTGGCCCACATAATTCCCCAAGCACCACCTAGAAACAGCCCCACGGCACCAAGCCTGGAGTCATCCCTGATCCTCCCAGGGTGTGACCCCAAAATAAAACAAAAACATATTTAAAAGGGGGGGAGTATGTCACATGGCTTAGCAGTTAATAGAGATCGCATAGACAATCCAGCAAACGCCGAATCCAACCAAGCTTAGCATGAGTCCTTCCCGGAAAGCATAGAGAGGAAAGGATACCACGGTGGTGCTTTGCAAGGGAGAGAGAGCATCTAGCTCATAATGGGGAAAGCCACCGGGAATGACAAAACAGAAATATCAAGACGTACTTTATGTCGTAGAGGGGCCTGAGAACAAACACTGAAAGAAAGAGCTCAAAGAGCAGACACCGAGAAGCAGGGATGGGGAAGCGGGGTGGTGAGGACAGCAGCGTGGCCCAGAGTCTTAGCAACGCCTCCCGGTGTAGACCAGAGTTGACGTAAGAGATACTGCTATAAATCTGGGTTGTTGATAGTTATAGTGATGACAATCTCGGTCCCACAGGAAAGCCAGGTGGAAGTGTTTAGCTGAAGACACAACATGGATGTAATTATTATGATGAGCAAGTAAGAGGGCAGCCAGGGGAGTTTGTCTTCAGCCCAAAGGGGATATTTAATAGGACACACTCTCCCAAGGGGCAAGATGGATGGATGGATGGATGGATGGATGGATGGATGGATGGATGGATGGATGGATGGATGGATGGATGGATGGATGACTAGCAGTCCACTGTTCAAACTGAGCCCCCTCCAAAAAAAAAATTCAAGGGTGAATTAATTTATTTTCATTGATTGATTTATTTTTGGTTTGAAGACCACTCCCAGCCCTGAGATTTTAGCAGCCTCTCCTTACTCGTCTTTCCCAACGATTGGAGACTCTTTCAGGGTCAGGAGAATGAGACCTATCGTTACTGTTTTTGGGTATATTGAATACTCCATGGGTAGCTTGCCAGGCTCTACCGTGCGGGCGGGATACTTTCGGTAGCTTGTCCGCCTCTCCAAGAGGTATGTATATATCTGTTACTGTATTTGGGGTATGAATATGCCACAGGGAGTTTTCCAGGCTCTCCCGAGCAAGCAATCGATTCAGTAGCTTGTCAGGATGTCCAAGAGGGAGAACTAGGCTATTAGAGGTCGTGCAGCCGCAATGCGGCTTCTGGGAGCTTGGTTTTATAGTCTCTGGATGTTGGCCATTGATGGGATTACACAGCACTGGGGGCAGTTTCTGGCTGTGACTGCCTAGCTACTGGAAAATGGGGGATCTGGGTGGAAGAGGCCCAGTCCTGATCCGAGCAGCCTTGGAGATCTCGGCCCCAGGTCCTGCACACTCCACTAGCTCCCCCATGTGTGAGACTTGTTTGAACGTGTGGAGAGTTCTCAAAGAGACATCTCAAAGGAAGAGCTCTGACTACCAGGAATAATTCCTGAGAGCAGAACCAGGAGTAAACTCTGAGTACTGCTGGGTGTGGCCAATGAAGAAATAGATCAAAGGGAGGAAGGAAGGAAGGAAGGAAGGAAGGAAGGAAGGAAGGAAGGAAGGAAGGAAGGAAGGAAGGAAGGAAGGAAGGAAGGAAGGGAGGGAGGGAAGAAGGAAGGGAGGGAGGGAGGGAGGGAGGGAGGGAGGAAGGAAGGAAGGAAGGAAGGAAGGAAGGAAGGAAGGAAGGAAGGAAGGAAGGAAGGAAGGAAGGAAGGAAGGAAGGAAGGAAGGAAGGAAGGGAGGGAGGGAGGGAGGGAGGGAGGGAGGAAGGGAGGGAGGAAGGGAGGGAGGGAGGGAGGGAGGGAGGGAGGGAGGGAGGAAGGGATCGAGGGAGGGAGGGAGGGAGCAAGGGAGGGAGGGAACGTGAGCTCCTGTGCAGGTTCAAGCTAAGGTGCCAGTTGTCCTGACTCTCCAGCCTGTCTATCACAGCAGACTCTGAGTTTTATTTAGTTGATTGGTTTCGGGTTTGGCTCCACACCTGGTGGTGCTTTGGGGCTACTCCGGGTTCTCGAGAGACCTTCTATGCTCCGTGCTTGGGAGACTTTATGCAGTGCCAAGGATCAAAACCAGGCTTCCCCTGTGCAAAGAATGTGCTCGTCTGGCCCTGTGTTGACGAGAGGGTGTCTGTAATGCGAGAAGATGTGGCAGGGAGTCAGTTACCACCTTTAGTGTGATACAGTGCCAAGTTCTAGACTCAAGTGGCCAAACCGTTCCTGTGAAGAGTTACATGAGAGTTAAAGCCAGCTTCATCGGGATGACCAGAGCCATCACTCCTGCCAGGCTGCAGTGCCCTTCCTCGCCTCCTGATCTCTTGGCACGAGGGGTCAGAAGTGAATGGACGGCAGCATGAAATGTCGTGAGACACTTGTGAGCCCCCGGGAAGAGTTTCTTCTATGGAACAAAGTCTGAGGTCGTGGAAACAGGAAGCACAGACTCCCGACTAGCAGGACTGGAGAGCGACACACAGTTGAGAGATGAAGACATACATTGAAAGCAAACGCATCAAGGTATAACACAAACAGCAATTATTTAAAAAAAAAATTTTGATGTGGCTTTCTGACCATAAGACAAAACAGTCTTTAAGACAAAGCATGTTACTAAAAGTTCACAAGGATGAAAAAACTCATTCCTCAAGCACACATAAGTGTTTGTAGTTTATGTGTATTCCTAATAAGATAGCTTCAAAGCATCGGAAAAGCCAAGACACACGAAACTAAAAGGACAATAGAAGATGAATTATTATGGTTAGAGGCTTACGTGTTCCTGTGTAGAGTAATTAATAGAAAAAAAGAATGTGGTTGATTAGTCAACATATTTTATTCCAACTAACTCTAGGGGTTGGAAAAGTAGCTTCAGGAGTGGAATGCCAGCTTTACATGTGAGAACTGTGAGTTCAACCTCTGGGCACCCCTGGGAGGGGCTCTGAGCACCACTAGATGTGGCCATAACAGCGAAAAAAAATTTTTTGTGAACTCAACCAACTAACTTGATTTAGTAGATATTTATGGAGCACTCTTCCTAACCATTAAAAGACACGCATTATTTTCAAGTACTTACAGAACACTCATTAAGAAAGACCATATGCCAAGCAATAAAGTAGGTCTCAATGTATTTTGAAAGACTGAAATCATTTAGTGTATATGCCCTGACCATGAGTCAAATAAATCAAAAATCAATGATGATGCAATTTTAAAATATTTTTTAAAAAATAATAAATTAGAAATAAATAATACACGTATAGAAAATCCACAGATATTTGAGAATTCATCTTTGTAAAAGAACCCACAAAGAAAATGAGGGAATTTGTTGGACTAAAGTACAAGGAAAACACAGTGTTGTGTTTGGGGCTCTGTGTGAGATAGTACAGTGGGTAAGGCACTTATCTTGCATGCAGCCAATCCAGGTTCAATCCCCAACATCCCATATGGTCCCTGCATACCACCAGAAGTGATTCCTGGGGACAGAAATTGGAGTAACCCCTGAGCATCCCAGGGATGTCCCAAAACAAACAAACAAAAAAGTTGTATTGGGAGATATAGTCAACCTGTCATAAAGAGGAAATTTGTAATTTCAGAAGCTTATTTAGAAGGTTAGAAAGTGCTAAAATCATGATCTAAGCTCACATGAAAGGACTAGAAAAGGAAGAAACAAATTCAAAGTAAATTTGTTTTTGTTTTGTTTTGTTTTGTTTTCATTTTTTGGGTCACACCCAGCGATGCTCAGTGGTTATTCCTGGCTCTGCACTCAGGAATTACTCCTGGCAGTTCTGGGGGACCATATGGGATGCCAGGGATCGATACCGGGTCGGCCGCGTGCAAGGCAAACGCCCTACCCGCTGTACTATCGCTCCAGCCCCCCAAAGTAAATTTGTTTTTACAAAAAAATACAATGAAAAGAAAATTTAGCATAATGCAGACAAACAGATAAAATCACTAAAGCCCAAAACTAGTTCTTTGAAAATTTTAATATGACTGATACATTCTATTGTTGGTAAGTAAAAACAAGAATTCTCTACCTATCTCTATATACGTCAATAAATCAGAAGAATGGGGCTGGAGCGATAGTACAGCAGGTAGGGCATTTGCCTTGCACGCAGCCGACCCGGGTTCAATTCCCAGCATCCCATATGGTCCCCTGAGCACTGCCAGGGGTAATTCCTGACTGCAGAGCCAGGAGTAACCCCTGTGCATTGCCAGGTGTGACCCAAAAAGAAAAAAAAAGAATTCAAAAGAATTCCCACAGCAAAGAAAATGAAAGTGAAGATAAATCATTGCAACTACAGTAAGCAGAAAAGCTTTTCTACAGAAAAAGAAAATACAAACAAAATGTAAAACAGTCTGTGGAAGGAGAAAAACAGCTGCAATTCACACATCTTATCACTTGTATCACTTATGCCTTTTCTCAAGGACGCGCCAGTAACGTTTCCATTTGTCCCTGTTGTGTGCTAGTGTAGCACACATCTTATAAGTCATTACTATTCAAGGTGCTAAAAAGAACTCATACAACTTAACAGTAAAATAAAATCATGAGGGGAGATAGTACAGGGGCTAAGGTACATGAATTGGATGGTTCCAAGCCCAGTTTGATCACTGGCACCAGGTTGTCCCCAAGGATGATGGGTGTAGCTCTGGAATCTCTGGAGCACAGCCAGAGAATCCCTCATGGTCCTCAATATTAGAGGTTCACACACACACTCACATCCTCAGTTTATTGCACTGACCCAAGAATACCCGGGTGTGGTCCCCTACCCTCAGAATACTATTTGGAAGGCCTGGAAAATAATCAATTGAATAAATAAAATTGTCTGAAGACTTGAATGTACACTTCTCCAAGAAGACATGCTGAGGGTCAATACTGGGCGTATGATTGTCATCACTGATTGTCAGGGAAACGCAGATCAATACCCAAACAATAAAACTTCTCAGGCTCATGAGCGGAGAGAACAGTCTTCCTCAAAGGCAGCAATAACAAGGTTTGGAGAGGGGGTGAAGAAAGAGAACATTTGGGGCTGGAGTGATAGCACAGTGGGTAGGGCGTTTGCCTTGCCAACCTGGGTTCGATGCCCAGCATCCCATATGGTCCCCTGAGCACTGCCAGGAGTGATTCCTGAGTGCAGAGCCAAGAGTTAAGCCCTCAGCATCGACGGGTGTGACCCAAAAGACAAACAAACAAACAAACAAAAAGAGAATAATCATGCACTGTTGGTAAGAATATAAGTTGACACAGGGATTTTGAAAAATGCTATGAAGCTTTGTCAAGACACTTCCATTAGAACTGCCAGATAGCCCAGTAACCCCACCTTTAGGATATCTAACTGAAGAACATGGAAACAGCAACACAAAAATCATACTTGCACCAAGGTTTATTACAACCCAATTTACAGTCATTAGAATATAGTCATTAGAATTACGATGCCAGTGGTCAAACTGGGTTTGGAAGCTTCCAAATCATGTACCTTAGCCACTGTACCATCTCTCCTAATGGTTTTATTTTTTTGTTGGATTGGATTGGCATATCCAATACGCCATGGGTAGCTTGCCAGGCTCTGCCATGCGGGCAGGATACTCTCGGTAGCTTGCCGGGCTCTCTGAGAGGGACAGAGGAATCGAACCAGGGTCAGCCATGTGCAAGGCAAACGCCCTACCTTCTGTGCTAAAATTATACTATGAAATACTATTTATTTATAAATGAGATCTTGTTCAAAGCAAAATGGAAAGAGAATGAGAAGATTAAGGGGCTTCTCATATATTACTTGGTGAGAGTGCCAGATGTTTCTACCATTGTGATAAACTTTTGGAAAACTTCTTATAAAGCTTAATGTCCACATAACTTATGATCAACTTCTTTGCCCCTGAGAAATTTATCCCAAAGAAAATAAAAATATATATCCAAAGATTTGCATGCCAATATCCATTGCAACTTTAATTCACAACAGTTAGACACTGGAAACAAACCAATGTCTAATATGTCTTCATTCAAGAGAATTAGTAAATAAAATGCAGCATTTTCATCTTATAAAATGCTACTTACTAATAATTAAGGGAAATTATGATGCCAGAAGACAGAGAAATCTCAAAATTCATTATTCTCAGAGGAAAAAAAAACACAGATGCAAAGGAAAATGTACTCCATGATTCGATTTTGGTGAATTTTAAAAACAGATAAAAACTCACCTGTAGGCCCACAAACCACCTCTGCCACCATGTACGGGTCTTGTCCAAAGCCACAGCAGCCACTGGCTCCCTCACTCCAAAGTCACCGCCATGCCTCCAGCCAGACTCCATCACCTCAAGATTGAGCTTCACAGTTAACTGCTGAAAGCTCAAGTACATGGGCCCCTGTGACTGAAAACTCCAGGCCTTCTAGGAGTGGGGATCGGCAACCTCCTCCCTCCTGCCTGTACTTGCTGAAGCCCTGGCAGTCATACCCACACCCCAGAGCCACTTCCCAGTTAAAAGTTAAAATCCAGATGGACTGCCCAGTAAAAAAATTCTAGATTTCTTGGAGCACAACTGCAAATGCGGCCATGCAACATCTCCAAACTCTACAATGCTGACAATCCAGTAGTGGCACCGCCAGATTGGATGGGATGTAAGGTAGAAAGCAACCAATCTCAACAAACAAAAACACCACCACCAAAAGGCTTAACCTGTAACAACATTTTAATAATTCCTCAGACAAGGAGTTAATGTCTCCACAGTGAGATACAATTTTCACTCATTTTCTTCTAAGGAAAAAACTTCTGATCATTTCATTAGCAATTTATTGATAATAGGTAATATAAAAGAAAATATTGTGGACCCACTAGCGGGGTAGACTTAAGGGGTGGTTGGGAAAATTGGAGACAATGATGGAGGGAAAGTGATAGTGGTGGGATTAGTGTTGGAATATTGACTGCCTGAAGAAATCATCATAAACAACTTTGTAAACCCTGGTATTTAAATAAAGCGTGTGTGTGTTGGGGGGCAATTGTTCAGCTATGGGTTAGATATTGTACCAGAAATAGACTAGAAAGGAAACTAAAATCCCTGCACTATGTTGCTTGTGGATAATCTGGAGTGGGGTGAAGAAAACTTTTCTGGGAATGGAAATGCTCTATCAAACTGGGGTGTTAGTTATGCTTTTGAAGACTCATCAAACAGTCCATATTAAGTCCATATGTGCATTTAACATAATATACTTATATGTCAAAATATAAATTTCAGGTATAGTAGAAAGCAAAGGAGAAACATTTGGGGAGAAGGCAGGTGCTAAAGTCAAGTCAAATCAGTGGTTTCAAATTTAAACTAATTTCACTCCCATTCCTTATGGCAAAGGTGAAGAAAAATACCCACAGTGACCTTTCTAGGCCTTCCGGTTGATTCCAAGTCTACTGTAGAACCTAGTTCACACTCTCAATTTTCTAAGAGAAGCTCAAGGTAATAACAAATGGAAGATTTATCTATTTAGAATCTCCAAAGTCTAAAATTGCAAAGAATCAAGAGGCCATATAGCCATGATATGGTGGATCTATGTATCCACATTTACAAGGTTATGAGATGGTGGATATATGTATCCACCATCTTCCTTGCATGCAGGAAGTCCATAATTAATTCCCAGCACCACATGGTCCCCTGAGCATCACAAGGAGTGAATCCAAGCATTAATCTGGAAGAAATCCCTGAACACTGCCAAGTGTGGTCCACAAACAAAAACAAAAAAATGTTCCAACTTTCAAACATTGGCAAATAAATTTTAAATTATAGAAAATAATATAGGAAAATAATCTAGAAAATATGAGAAAGCTTTTGTGATCTGGGGTAGGCAAAGATCTCTTAATTCACAACCCAAGCATGCATAAAAGAATAAATTGCCAAGCTTGACTTTATTCGTGATTAAAACTTTCTGCTCTTCAGCGAAAACTTTTGAGGGAATGAAAAGGCAGGCCACAGACTGAGAGAGAATATTTGCAAGTCATATATTTGATAAAGCACCTGTATTCAAACTATATAAATGACATTCAAAGTCAACAATAACAAACCAGGTGAGATAAATGAGCAAAGACACATCATCAAAGGTCTACAGATGGCAAATGAGACATGAAAAGATATTCAACATCATTCATCATGAAAGGAATTTCAAATTAAAACCACACTCACGTACCACTACCTACCTATTAGAATGAGAGATTTTTTAAATGGCTCATCCAAGTATTGACAAGAATGAGGAGAAAATGGAACTCGCAAACACTCCTGGTAGAAATGTGAAGTGGTATGACTTTGAAACCCAATTTGGCAATTTCTCAAAAGGTTAAACAATACCTACCATGGATCCAACCATATCACTTCTAGACTTTTGACCCAGAGAAGTGAAACCACATGTGCCTACAAAGACTTTGCCCATAAACGGGAAGGTACTAAATTTATAACAGCCCCAACATGAACAACCCAAATGAGCACCAAGAGGCGAATGAGTAAGCAAACTATATCACGAAACACAATTCCCCTGTCAAAAGAAAGAACTAATGATACACAGCACAGTACGGCTAGATAGTCAAAGAAGTAAGCTGGGCCATCGCAACAGTATAGTGAGTAGGGTGCCTGCCTTGCATGTGGCCAACCCAGGTTCGAATCCTAACACTACATAGTGTCCCCTGAGCCTGCCAGCAGTGACCCCTGAGACAAGAGTCAAGAATAAACTGTGAGCACAGCCAAATGTGGCCCAAAACCAGAAAAAGAAAAGAAGGAAGCTGAATAAAAGAAAGAAGGGAAAGGGAGGAAGAGAGAGTAGAAAGACACCCACAGAGGTTGCGGGAGGGGGTGTTAAAAGTAAGCAGTAACATTTATTCTTTTGAAGTATTTAAACTCTGAGTGCACTGTATTTTAAGAAATTGATGTCAGCATTTAACAGCTGAGAACTTTTACATGCAAACCTGAATTTCCTACTTTTCTCTTTTATTCATTTATCTTCGAGGGGGTCCACACTGGTGGTGCTCAGGGGCTACTCTCGGTGTGTGCTCAGGGTGGCAGTGCTCAGGGTGGTGTCAGGGATTCGAACCGGGCCATGTCTGCATCCTAGGCAAGCATCACAGTCATCTGCTCTATCTCTCTGGTCCCTTTCCTGCTTGTTCGCGGGGGGGCGGGGCGGGGGGAGAGAAGAAGAAAAATCCAGCAGACCTGGCAGATCTGGCCCTGCCTTGAGGAAGCGTGGTAGAGAGCTGGGGTCTCTGGGACCCTCAGACCCTCCCCCCACGGCCCCCACTCTTCCCTCAGCTCACCTCATTTACTGGAACCTACATCTGACCCCTGCTGGGCTCGTAGGTGCAACCCCCACTTCCCTCCATTCTGCCTCTCCCACCAACCAGGGGCCCCGACAAGCTTGGGACCCAGAAACCAGGATGGCCAGAGACCCTCCTCCCTCAAGGCTGCATCTGCCAGAGATTTCTAGCACACAGGCTCCCCCCTCAACCTGGCCGCCAGCCAGCAAACTTGTGCAATGCGGAGCTGCAATCTGGAAGGTCTTGGACGTCCAAGCGCATTCACCTGACTCTGCAAGACGACAACGATACATTCTACCTTGATCAAACACCCCTGGCAACGGCCCGGCTAAGCCACGATGCTGAGTGATTTCACCGCCACGTGAAGTTTCTAAAGAAATGAGGATTCTCAAAAAAATACATAAACAAAATAAAATAAAATAAAATAAGGGGCTGGAGTGATAGCACAGCGGGTAGGGCGTTTGCCTTGCACGCGGCCGACCCAGGTTCGAATCCCAGCATCCCATATGGTCCCCTGAGCACCGCCAGGGGTGATTCCTGAGTGCATGAGCCAGGAGTGACCCCTGTGCATCACCGGGTGTGACCCAAAAAGAAAAAAAAAAGAAAGAAATGAGGATTCTTGGGTCAGCCTCACTGAGATAACCCCACCTCCAACTTTCAATGAGCCCCTGGAATACACACCCCGAACATATCCGAGGACGAGAGAGGGGAGGAGACCGACCAACAGATAACACACAACCATGTTATAGTTTGATAAACAGAACGGCCAAACTGCCTACAATTTGTGCATCCAAATCCCTCTCTGGCTCCGAGCTCGACCCTCGCCGCACACCACCGTCAGCCAGAGCGAAGCGCCAGAGCCAGGCGGACATCTGCTCTTGATCTTCTGCCGATAGAAAATATTTTTTCCCTTTCAACCTAAACACTAGATCGGGAAGTCTGTAACAGACTGCAGAGCAGGGCCCATCGAGAGCACGTCTGAAAGCCCAAGTCTTAGCAACAGATCCGTCTTCTCTGTTGTCCCTCTTCGTGCTTCTAAAATCAAAGACTCGCTGGAAGTTCTAAGAGTGGGGACGGTCCCGAGCTTTGCTGGCTCTGAAACGCAGGTCGAGGTCAGGCTGATTGCTTCGGGCAGGTAGTGAAAGCGACAGGAAAGGCACCCGAGGAAGGAAACTCAGCCCAGGATGTGTCCAGGCTTTGCTTGGCTTTGCTGGACTTCACTTTTTCTCAACGAGTCACGTGCTCTCGGTCGGTATTTCTGTGGCTGTCATCCCACTAGGGAAGAGGCACGCTGTGCAATCCCGGCTCTGCTCTCCTTTCTTACGAGCGGAGTCAGAGATCTTCTGGCCGGCCTGGCGGGTGAGCTCCCTCAAGCCAAAGCCCCGGCAATCATGCTCAGGGAATGTTAAAAATTCACCATAATAAACACATACTCTAAATAAGAGACTCAAGACGCAAGTCGGTCTCAAGCGGCGGAAATGGTGCTTCTCCGCTTCCCTCTTCTTACTCATCTACGCCAGGCCTCCTTATCGCTCTAATAAATGCCAGATTTTATTGACACATCTCGTCTGCTTCTTGCCGTTGACACCAAAGTCTCTGGAATGTGGGATCTTTTTCGGAGCCACCGCTATCTCTCTGCTCGTGGGCAGGGAGGGCAAGCTCCCCGTTCTCCCAGGCTCTTGATTTTGTTTTTTAAACACAGTGCCTCGTCCTCACACTGGGCATCTGTTTTCCACTCAGACGAGAAGCATGCTTGATTACGCTCCCTCTCTCCCTCCAAGAAATGTACAATGTGCAGATGACACAAATCTTCTGATCAACTGATTTCCAAAAAGAGATACAGATTTGTTCTCCACAATCAGCCAGGAAGCAGTTCTCAATTTTTTTTTCTTTTTCCTGGCATTTAAAATAAAAAGGCAGGGGTGGGGAGGGGAATGAGGAATCCTGTATAATCATGATGAGAGGGGTTCCATTGGGGGCTGGGGAACCAACAGATAGCACATATGACTCTACAAAGTCACCCCATAAAGTTGAACAGACACTGAATCCCTAAAGTCTCCAGTTTGAGCAGAGAGCCACTTGGAGCTTCCCTCTGGGATACGGGAGACTTTTATTTGGAGTATTATTTGGAGACTATTATTTGGAGGGGAAGTTAAACTCAGAGATTATTCTTGTGTGTTTTATTATTATTATTATTTTTTGCTTTTTGGGTCACACCCAGTGATGCACAGGGGTTATGCCTGGCTCATGCACTCAGGAATTACTCCTGGCAATGCTCAGGGGACCATATGGGGTGCTGGGATTAGAACCCGGGTCGGCCGCGTGCAAGGCAAACGCCCAACCTGCTGTGCTATCCTTTCAGCCCCTCAGAGATTATTCTTGACTCTGCTCATGACTGCCCTCTGGCAGTGCTTGGGGGATGGGGTAGTACCCACGGTGCCAGGGATTCGAATCAGGATTGTGGTCATAGACAGCCCATACAATGCAGGTACCTAACCTTCGGTACTACCTCTCCAGCCCTTTTATTTTTTTAACCTCAGGGAACTCTGAGTTCCAGAGCCCCAACAATGTTTACTGAGCAGTTCTAAAAACCACTGCCCTTGAGGGAGTTTATTTTCCAGCTCAAGAAGAGAAGCAGACTTTCCCGCTGAGAGAGAGGCAGGAATGGTTTGAACTGAGAGGTTTTGGAGTTCAAACGCCCACTCTGCAGACTCCCCTGGGGAAGGAGGATGGCCTTCCTTGAAGATCTAGAAAGAATCATTGCTCCCCGGGCTTCTCTTAGTGATGCAGGCAGAATATTTCTGTGGGCAGTTACAGCAACATCAGGAGGGAAAAAATAACCCCATGACTGCTAGAGCCCAGGGTTTAATTTCACATCCTTGATGGGATTTAAGAATCATGTCATTTTTACCTGCCACCACAGTGTCCAATTTTACTGCCAGAAACGTGGAAATCTTTGTACTCTGTCATGTGTTTGTTAGTTGTGTGTCCTCACACTTTAAGAACAAAGCAGGGGGTGCTGGAGCAATAGCACAGCGGGTAGGGCGTTTGCCTTGCACATGGCCAACCCAGCTTCAATTCCCAGCATCCCATATGGTCACCCTGAGCACCATCAGGAGTAATTCCTGAGTGCATGAGCCAGGAGTAACCCCTGTGCATCGCTGGGTGTGACCCAAAAAGAAAAAGAAGAAGAAGAAGAAAGCAAGGGGCTAGAGCAATAGTACAGCAGATAGGGCATTCGCCTTGTACACGGCCAACCTGGGTTCAATTCCCAGCATCCCATATGGTCCCCCAATCACTGCCAGGACTAATTCCTGAATACAAAGCCAGGAGTAACCCCTATATATCGCTGGGTGTGACCCAACTTCCCCCCCAAAAAAAATAAGAAGAAAGCTGGAGAGACATCACAGGTGAGCCCACAGAAGTAGGCCTGGTCTTTGGGTCCAGACCTCTGATCCTTTCCAGCATGGAGGTGGCTAAGGCCCGCCCTGTTGAAAGGCCCAGCATTCTACCCACACCCAACTTCTGCCACCAAATAAACATCCCAGCTGAGACGGCATGCTGCTGAATTATCCCAGTTCCACAGCTCCTAGAGCACATGGCCACATACGCGGCCACACAACATTTCCAAATTTTACAGTACTGACACCTCAGTAGGAATACTGGTAATTATTTGGGAAAGTTGCACAGAAGTCCACTGGGCTCAATGAGTAAAATCAATACCACAGAAAGCTCAACTGGCACGCAACAGCTCAGTAAATACTCAATGCCATTAGTAACACTATTATGAGATATATGTAATAAGTCATATCACTATCATCCCGTTGCTCATTGATTTGTTCAAGCAGGCACCAGTAATGTCTCTCGTTGTGAAACTTATTGTTACTGTGTTTGGCATATCCAATATGCCACCGGTAGCTTGCCAGGCAGGCTCTGCTATGCGGCCACAATACTCTCAGTAGCTTGCCAGGCTCTCCGAGAGGGGCGGAGGAATCGAACACAGGTCGGCCGTGTGAAAGGCGAACGCCCTACCACTGTGCTATCGCTCCAGCATATAAATTAAGTTACTTTGTGCCTCCTAAGGTGACAACCTGGGGATGGGGGAGTAAGTGGGTAACTGGGGACATTGGTGAGGGGAAGGTCACACTGGTGGTGGAGTTATGTTGGAACAATGAATACCTGAAAGAACTGTATTGTGAACACCTTTGTAAATCACTGTGTTTAAATAAAGTTTCAAGCATTGAAAAAATAAAGTTGAAAGAAGAAAGCATTTGGGCACACTTGAGCTACACTCCAGGAGCCCAAAGACCTCTTGGAAGACATGACTTGGTAAACAAGAGGTCTTGGGAACACTCAGATGTCAGCTTCCTGGGCATCTATCTAAGTTTACATAAGGTTCCAGTGCTGAGATAAAGATGATTCTGATTGCAGAAAGTCTCTGGAGTTGATTATTTGCGGAGCCTCTGGGGGGCAATCAAGATGAGTAGGGAGGTAGAAAGTCCAAATGTTGTTTGCAGTCTTGGTGAATCATACCAACGGGTGGACACCGGGACCATCCGTGAGATTTTGGCCAGCATGTCCTGTTTTAATCCACACCAGAGCCTTCCAAGTTTCATTTTGTTTGTTTTCTTTTGGTTTTCAGTTGTGCACCTTAAAAGGTGTTTATTATAGTTTAGGTAATAGGATCATAATAGTGTTCACGTTTCGGGTCTTGATGTATAACATTACTTTGATCACTCCTATTTTATTTTATTTAATTAAAAAAATTTTATTGAGGGGCTGGAGCAATAGCATAGCGGGTAGGGTGTTCGCCTTGCACAAGGCCAACCTGGGTTCCATTCCCAGCATCCCATATGGTCCCCCGCGCACTGCCAGGAGTGATTCCTGAGTGCAGAGCCAGGAGTAACCCTTGAGCATCGCCGGTGTGACCCCCCCAAATTTTTTTAATTGAATCACTGTGAGGTAAAGTGGACTGAAGCTATAGCACAGCGGGTAGGGCATTTGCCTTGCATGCAGCTGACCCAGGTTCGATTCCTCCATCCCTCTTGGAGAGCCTGGCAAGCTACCGAGAGTATCTAGCCCCCACAGCAGAGCCTGGCAAGCTCCCTGTGGCGTATTCGATATGCCAAAAACAGTAACAACAAGTCTCACAATGGAGACGTTACTGGTGCCCGCTCGAGCAAATAGCTGAACAACTGGATGACAGTGCTGTGATAGTGCAGTGAGGTACAGTTACAGACTTACACACTTTGTGCTTATGTTTCAGTCATACAATGATTGAGTACCCATCCCTCCACCAGTGTCCATTCTCCACCACCAATGTTCCCAGTATCCCTCCTGCCACCCCCCCCAGCACCCCCTACCATCTCTGTGGCAGGTGCATTCCCTTTTTCTCTCTCTCCTTTAGTGTGCTGTGGTCTGCAATGCAGGTATTAAGTGGCCATCATGATCGGTCTATAGTCTACTTTCAGCCTGCATCTGCCATCCCAAGTGTTCTCTCTCCGAGCACTCTTTACTTGGTGGTCCCCTCTCTATCTGAGCTGCCTTTTCCCCCAGCATGTGAGGCCGGCTTCCAAGCCGTGGGGCGATCCTCCTGGTCCTTATCTCCACTATCCTTGGGTGTTGTTAGTCTCCCATGCTGTCATTTTATATTCTACAAATGGATCACTCCTGTTTTAGAGAGAACACTAAAATGCATTCCTGGCTGTCTTCAGTCAGTATGTTAGGCAAGTTGTTTTCCAGAATCAGGCAGAATTTGGGCCAGAGAGATAGTACAGGCGGGGGTGGGGGGGTGGGCACTTGTCTTGCAAGCAGCTGACAGTGGTTGGAACCCTCAGCACCACATAGAGTCCCCGGAGCACCATCAGGGTTCAATCATCAGCACAGAGCCAGAAGCAGCCCCTGAGAACTGTTGGGTATTGTCCCCAAACAAAAATAAATTAAAATAAAATAAAATAAAAACAGACAGATTATTTTTTTAAATTTTTAAAAAAATTAAAAAAAATTTTTATTGAATCACTGTAAGATAGTTACAAGCCTTCATGTTTGGGTTACAATCTCACAATGATCAAACACACATCCCTCCACCAGTGCACATTCCCCACCACCAATATCCCAGGTATAACTCCCCTTTCCCACCCTCCCCCTGCCTCTATGGCAGACAATATTCCCCATACTCTCTCTCTACTTTGGGGCATATGGCTTGCAACACAGACACTGAGAGGTCATCACGTTTGGTCCATTATCTACTTTCAGCATGCATCTCCCATCCCAACTGGTTCCTCCAGCCATCATTTTCTCAGTGATCCCTTCTCTATTCCATCTGCCTTCTCTCCTCTGCTCATGAAGCAGGCTTCCAGCTATGGGGCAATCCCCCTGGCCCTTGTATCTACCGTTCTTGGGTGTTAGCCTCATGGGATGTTATTTTATACTCCACAAATGAGTGCAGTCCCTTGATGTCTGTCCCTCTTTTTCTGACCCATTTCACTTAGTATGATACTCTTCATGTCTATCCATTTATAAGCAAATTTCATGACTTCATCGCTCTTAACAGCTGCATAGTATTCCATTGTGTAGATGTACCAAAGTTTCTTTAACCAGTCATCTGCTTTAGGGCACTCGGGTTGTTTCCAGATTTGGGCTATTGTGAACAGTGCTGCAGTGAATATATAGGTACATATGTCATTTCTACTGTGCTTTTTTGCATCCTCGGGATATATTCCCAGAAGTGGTATTGCAGGGCCATATGGAAGCTCAATTTCTAGTTTTTGAAGGACTGTCCATATTGTTTTCCAGAAAGGCTGGACCAGTCAGCATTCCCACCAACAGTGAAGGAGCGTCCCTTTTTTCCCCACATCCACACCAGCACTGGTTGCTTTTGTTCTTTTGAATGTGTGCCAATCTCTGTGGTGTGAGATGAAATCTCATTGTTGTTTTGATTTGTATCTCCCTGATGACTAGCTATGTGGAGCATTTTTTCATGTGCCTTTTGGCCATTTGTATTTCTTTCTTGAGGAAACTTCTGTTCATTTCTTCTCCCCATTTTTTGATGGGGTTGGAAGTTTTTTTTCTTATACAATTCTACTAGTATCTTGTATATCATGAATAATAATCCCTTATCAGATGCGTGTTGGGTAAATATTCTTTCCCATTCTGTGAGCACTTTCTGTATTTTGGTCACTGTTTCTTTTGAAGTGCAGAAGCTTCTTAGTTTGATGTAGTCCCATTTTTTTTTTTTTTATGTTTGCTTCCACTTGCATGGTCAGTGCTGTTTCATCCTTAAAGATGCTTTTAGCTTCAATGTCATGGAGAGTTCTGCCAACATTTTCTTCTATGAACCTTATAGATTCATGTCTGATATTGAGGTCTTTAATCCACTTTGATCTGACTTTTGTGCCTGGCATTAGACAGAGGTCAGAGTTCATTTATTTGGAGGTAGCTATCCAGTTTTCCCGGCACTACTTGTTGAAGAGGCTTTCCTTGTTCCACTTTGCATTTCTGGCTCCTTTGTCAAAGATTAAGTGGCCATATATTTGGGGATCTGTGACAGGATATTTAACTCTGTTCCAGTGGAAAAACACAGATTTTCCAACCTCACCATTGACGAATGATCGACCCCAGTTTGTTTGGCACTTTGACAATTTCTGAGCAGACCTGGATGTGGCCCGCCCTGGCAGTGCCCAGCACGGCCCCTCCCTTCTCTGGAGTAGTTCAGTCCGAGGTACTCTGGTCAGCATCTCTAGGTGATGGAGTCTGTCTTGCCCCGTGGCACGGCGACACTGTCATCTCTCCCAGGACCTGAGGGAGGATGTTCAAAGACATGATTTTCCTGGTGGCTTCTGAAAAGCATCCTCTGAGTGGATCCATCCCACGCAGGGCGGGTGGCGGGGAGGGGGCGTGGGGGGACTCCCTCTCCGGCAGGCCTGCACCCCCACCAACCCGCACCTCTCTGCCTCACATTTCACGGGAGACATCACACGTCTCACACACACCCGGCCTCCCAGCCCCAGCCATGACGGGGATAATAAAAATCATAACTCACAGGGGCGGTGGGAATCTGGCGAGATCAAAGCTGTCCCGGCGGCTCTGTAAGCTGCAGAGAACTATCAGATGTGGCCCCCACGCTGCTCCTCCCAGCGGGCGACCCCCTTCCCAGACCCACCTGCAGCCCGCCCAGGGCCTGCGGCTACCCCCACATCATTCTTGTTCCTGTTGGTTTTGGGGATCACCGTGTGGTGTTTGCAGGGTGCTTGCAGGGGCCCAGGGCTGTCGCTTCCTGCAGTGCCCAGTGCTCAGGAGGACTATGCAGTGCAGGAATTAAATCCAGGGTTCCAGCCTGAGAGCCATTCTCCTGTCCTCTCCCCCCACCTTCTTGTTTTCTTCTTCTTCTTCTTCTTCTTCTTCTTTCTTTCTTTTTTTTTTTTTTTTTTTTGCTTTTTGGGTCACACCCGGCAATGCACAGGGGTCACTCCTGGCTCTGCACTCAGGAATTACCCCTGGCGGTGCTCAGGGGACCATATGGGATGCTGGGATTCGAACCCGGGTCGGCCGCGTGCAAGGCAAACGCCCTACCCACTGTGCTATCTCTCCAGCCCCTTTTCTTTTTGACCACACCCTGCTGTGCTCAGGGCTTACTCCTTGCTCTGTGCTCAGGAATGACTCCTGGCTGGGCTCTGGGGCCTATACATGGTGCCATAGATCAACCTGGTTGACCACATGCAAGGTAAGTGCCTTACCCATGCCCTATTATTTCTCTAGCCTTTCTTTCTTTCTTTCTTTCTTTCTTTCTTTCTTTCTTTCTTTCTTTCTTTCTTTCTTTCTTTCTTTCTTTCTTTCTTTCTTTCTTTCTTTCTTTCTTTCTTTCTTTCTTCCTTCCTTCCTTTCTTTCTTTCTTTCTTTCTCTCTCTCTCTTTCTTTCTCTTTCTTTCTTTCCTTCTTCCCTTCCTTCCTTCCTTCCTTCTTTCCTTCCTTCCTTCCTTCCTTCCTTCCTTCCTTCCTTCCTTCCTTCCTTCCTTCCTTCCTCCGTCTTTCTTTCTTCCTTTCTTTCCTTCTCTCTCTTTCTACCATTCTTTCTTTCTCTCTCTTTCATTCGTTCTTCTTTTGTTTTGTAGCCACACCTGGCCGTGCTCAGGGCTTAAGCCTTGCTCAGTGCTCAGGGCTCACTCCTGGCGGGGCTCTAAGGGGGGCTGAGCAGCCTACCCGCTGCACTCATCAGCTTCCCATCCCCCTTTCCCTGGGAATCCTTTCCTCTTCCCACATCGTGCAGCCGCCCTAATCCAGAGGCCTGGCCTGGGCAGGGCCTCTGGCCAGGAACAAAAACACCCCCTTCTTGTCTTCCCTTCCACTTACTCCCCTGGGGCTCTTGTGTCCAGAGGGGTCGGGGATGGGGAGGTGGCCGTCCCTTCACCCATTCTGCTCCTTCCCAGCCAGCCCCGCTGTGAACAGTCTGCATGAGAATGAAAACAATTCACCTGCTAAGTGCTTGTGGCAAAGGCGCCTTTGCCGTAACCGAGCCCTTTTGGATGTCTGAGTTCACAGCCCCGCGGGAAGCAAGGATTCAGCAGGGGGGAGGGAGTAGAAGGAACGGGAGAATCGGAGAGGCAACTCCGGAGAGTGCCAGAAAGTTAGTTCAGGAGTAGAAAGAGCAGAAGCTCAGAAGTTTTTCGAGCCCTGCTCAAGCTATGGGACTTAACTGCATTTTCTTTGAATACATTTTCTTAAGCATGCTGGGATTCAGCTTGCTCCTCTGTCCAATGAAGAGAGTGATAAACCAAAAAACAAACTAAAACCCTTCACGGAATAAACGCAGGGTTAGATATACACTAAAATTATGCAGCGGTATCAAGAAATGAGTCCTCATGAATCAGAGGACTGCTTAAAGGGCCAGAGCACACATTTTGCATGCAACAGGCCCACGTTCTATCCCCAACGCTGCAAGAACCTGTCAACACTGCTGAGAGTGATCCCTGAGCACCACCAGGAATGACCCCCTCCTCCCCTCCCCCCCCACCCCCCCACACACATACCACCAGCAGTGAGTACTGGGGACCTACTAGGAACGTCCCCAACCCAAGCGAAACAGAAGTTAAAGATGTGAACTCCCCAGCAGGAAAGAGCCAGGGAGGCAGCTTCTGGGCCTGTTACAAAGAGAAAGAAGCCAGTCTGGAAGTCGGCATACTGTTTGATTCCAACGACAGGATATTTTGGAAAAAAAGCAAAACAAAAAACCAAAACATAAACCACCCAGTGGTTGTGAGGGTGGCTAGGACAGAAGGAGGGGCGGGGCGGGGCGGGGGATGGGGGTGGGGTGGGGGAGGGGGGGCCGGTGACTCCAGCAGAAGCATCTGCCTTGCAGGCCCAAGGCTGAGAGGGCCCAGCTGTGCAGGCTCGGCCCACATGCCCTCTGCAGGGTGACCCCGTGCTGCTGTTTGTGACCTCCGGGGCCACAGCAGAGAGTGAGAAACACCCAGGGAATGCTCCAAGCTACAAGTGTGGGGGTAACAACCAAGTATGAGCCCCCCATTGTGTTACGAACAATAAAGGGGGTGCCAAAGGGTGCAGGGCAGGATGAACAGAGGATTCGGCAACAGTGAGTCTTATTGATAGAGGTAAATATTACTGTCTCTGTCACTGTCATCCCGTTGCTCATCAATTTGTTCGAGCGGGCACCAGTAACGTCTCTCATTGAGAGACTTATCGTTACTGCTTTTGGCATATCCAATATGCATGGGTAGCTTGCCAGGCTCTGCCGTGCGGGCTCCATACTCTCGGTAGCTTGCCGGGCTCTCCGCGAGGGGCGGAGGAATCAAACTCGGGTCGGCTGCATGAAAGGTGAACTCCCAACCGCTGTGCTATCGCTCCAGCCCTAGAGGTAAATATTAAAAAAAGATAAATGCACGCCATTCTGTATATATGCCTATACATAGGTATATATTTTAGTGAAGCAAGAAAGTTTTTTATTAAGTGAAGCTTACGTAGAAAGATGTGCAGGGAAGCGGGAAAGGAATACGTGTTCAAGAGAGAACGTGGGCTTGAGAGGACAAGGGCAAGCTGCCGTGGAATATTTGTCACCATCCACAGGCAACACCTGGAGTGTCCCCCTAAGGCCCTTCCACCTGCTACACACTCACAATATCATGGACAGGTAGCATTCCCGGGCAAGGTAGGCTCAACTGCTACCTTGATTTCCCAACAGCAGGAACTGAAAACCAGGAGCAAGGACCAACAAAGGCCTTGAACCCTCATCCCCGGAGAAGCTCCGGTTCTCAGGTTCATCACCTTATCACCTGCCTCCCGGCTCTCAATCCTATCCTATCTTCTTGGAAAGGAACGTGTCCCCGTGCCGCATCCAAAATATGGAGGGGGGGGGGCTCCAAAATATGGAGGGGGAGCTGGAGTGATAGCACAGTGGGGAGGGCGGTTGCCTTGCATGCAGCCGACCCAGGTTCGATTCCAAGCATCCCATATGGTCCCCGGAGAAACTGCCGGGAGTAATTCCTGAGTGCATGAGCCAGGAGTAACCCCTATGCATTGCCGGGTGTGACCCAGAAACAAAAACAAAATAATAATAATAATAATAATAATAATAATAATACAAAATATGGAGGGGGCACTGGAGTGGCCGACCCGGGTTCTATTCCCAGCATCCCACATGGTCCCCTAAGCACTGCGCCAGGAGTAATTCCTGAGTGCAGAGCCAGGAGTAACCCCTGTGCATCGCCGGGTGTGATGCATAAAAGCAAAAAAGCAAAAAAAAAAAAAAAAAAAAAAGGAGGGGGTTCTCAGCTAGATGCTTTTCGTTGCGTTTGTGCTCTCTGTGGTTTGTGCAGTTAGGAGGGGGCTGTGCATGTGTGCTCCTCTCTGGGAGGGTCCCTGCAGCTAAACTCTCTGAGCCTCAGCTTCTTTGTGGCGGAAGCAGGGGTCCTGCCTGTGCTTTCCCTGCAGACACGTGGGAAGGACACAACGACACAACAGCCAGTGCAAGTTCAGTCGCCTCTCCCCTGGGGTGGGTCCTGTGGCAAGGAGAGGCCGTGGGGCACAGCGGTTCAAAGTACGGGGCTCTCTGGCCTCAAATCTCAGCTCGGCCACATCCTGCTGCTCACAAACAGGTCCTTGCCCCGTCTGTCTTCACCTGCAGGAAGGGATGGTCCCATCACACTACCTTGAACCTTTAAGGCGGCAGGAGGATGCGTTTAAGAGGTGCCGGTCTGGGCTGGGGGGACCAGCAGCCTTCCTCTTTGCAAAAGATGAAGCATCTTCCCTTTCTCCCCCATAAATTTCCCCCGTCCGTGACTGCCACCGCAGCAACCCACTTTGGGTTGTTGATTTGGAAGCACAACCAAAGGGCCCAGCTCTTGTGATGGCCTCACAGCCTCTGACTTGGACTTGCCACCGGCCCTGACAGAGGATGGATGGTACCATCCTTCATGCAGATGGCCGACACCAAGCAGCCGCTTGGGTGCCAGTGGCTCTGGGGTCAGAAGTGCTAGCCACTTAGTGACCGTTCAGAGAACCTTGGCCTCCTGCGGGGGGTAGCGGGGATCATGGTCCCCAGGCCAATGGGGGCTTTCTTCAAGGCCAAGACAGCCGCCTGGAGGATGAGGGCAGGTGACGACAGTGCCGAGGCCCTAAGTCTTATGTGGGTACCAGCCCCTGAGCTCCTCCTCAGCCGGCCCCAGGGTTCCCCTTGCGCCCCAGGCTCTTGCTACCTGCCCCAAGGGCATGTTTTCCGTCCCTCACACGTACTCAGCGCATCCGGAGCCGTCCAAAAGTGAGTCCCATCCACCCCCCGAGTGACAGAGTCAGCAAAGCCATCATTCTGGAACATTGATTTTTCTCCAAAGGAAGCTAAAATAGAGGCTGATTTTTTTTTGTCCCCAGGATTTTATTTACTACAAATATGATGTCATTTGCGGATCAGCGGTCCTCGTTTCAATGAACTTTGAACAATTAGGCAGAGATCTGGTAGCAATTTTGTATTTCCAGCATAGCATGCTTATTAAGCTGCCCTTGCCGTAAGGGATGGTGCTACGGGGAAATCTGACCGCTGCTGGGCCTCGGTCAGGGTGCGAAACGCAAGCGAGAACACCACCCAGAGGACAGGGCGCTGTGTGTGTGTGTGTGTGTGTGTGTGTGTGTGTGTGTGTGTGTGTGTGTGTGTTGGTATGGGGGGTTGGGGGTGGCACAGAGACCTGGGGGGGCAGGAGAGGAGTGGAGGGGACAAAGGTCTGTCACCTACTCTCTGTGTGACCTCAGGGTCCAGGAGGGGTGTCCGTGCCCTGCCTCACGGGGCTGCTGTGAGAACCACAGGGGACTGTGCGTGTGAAAAGAGCGTTGGCCCACGCCAGCAGCTCCACAAGTGTGAGTGATTATGACTCAGCCTTGTTGACTTTGGAAAGTCTCTTCATTCTCCAGCTCACATGTATTCGCACCCCCCCCCATTCTCCGGCCCCCACCCCCCCCCCTCCGCCCCACTCCCTCCCCGCCCCAGTCAGATCAAAAGTGTTTGCCTTTCTCTGCAGAGCAAGGACCCTCTGACGTGACAGCAGGGAGGGAGGTCGCCCCTGCTCGAGCACCGGCTTCAGCTTTAGTCTGGGGCCACGGGAGCCACCGGATCCCTGCGGGGCAGGATGGCCCCTTGTCACCAACATGTCACCGGGCTAAATTTCAGGACGTGGTTTCCAGACACCCAGCAGAGAGGGGAAGTGCAAAGGCGGGGTTCGGCCACGAAGGGCAGAGGGGAAAAGGGTCCAGAGGGAAGAAGGGACACTGATTGCACCCCATGAGATTAATCCTACGTGGTCGCCGAGGCTGAGGGTGGGTGGCGGCCTGTTGACCATTGGCCACAGGGGCTTGACCTCTGTTCTGCAATGTTTCGAAGGTGAGCCTGTGGGGGGGGGGGGGGGCATAAGGGCAGCTCGGTCTGAGACCAGCTTCTGAGGGGGGAACTTCCCCAGGTTGGGGGTACCAGGGAGAGGAAGTGCTGGGGAGGGTAAGCCCCAGCCCAGGAGAGGGGAGGGTGAGTCCACAGCACGGCTCTGAAAGCACACCCCAGAGTGTGAGCCGGCCTGGAGTGGGGTGCTGGGGTTGGGCACTCCGCTGAACAACGAACAGGTGCCGAGTGTCTGCCTCCCTCACCCGTCCCTCGCGCCGTCCTCTCCGCAGAGGCTGCCATGCGCATCTCAGGGACCCACAGATGAGGCCACCGTGAGTGAGGGGCCTTCCCGAGGACGCAGACGGCAGGAGGCAGAGTTGGAAGCTGGACTCCAGGGGAGTCAAAGTTTCTTTTCTTTCTTTCTTTTTTTTTTTGGTTTTTGGGTCACACCCGGCGATGCACAGGGGTTACTCCTGGCTCATGCACTCAGGAATTACTCCTGGCGGTGCTCAGGGGACCATATGGGATGCTGGGATTCGAACCCGGGTCGGCCGCGTGCAAGGCAAATGCCCTCCCCGCTGTGCTATTGCTCCAGCCCCACCATCTCTTGTTTAGTGGCAGCTGTTTATTATTTCTCCAGTGCTGTCGGGGCTGGCCGAGCCATGCTGCTGGCCTGGGATGGGTTCGGGGGCGAGGGGGGTGGGGGGGCGAGGCGGCTCCTGGACAGAGCCCGTGTCTGCCCTTTCCTGGCGGGACCATCCTCTTCTCTATGCCCACAGGGCCGCAGCACATCTCCCAGCAGCTCAGGCGGCCTGTGCTCAGGGGAGGACAGAGCACGCAGAGAGGGAAGGAGCAAGTACAGAGCCTGGACTTGGAACTGACAAGCTCGCTCTCTGCTGAGTTCCGGTCGGAGGGAAGAGAGCCCCAATTCCAGAGGCAGGGTGAGTGTGTGGTGTGTGGTGTGTGTGTGGTGTGTGTGTGTGTGGTGTGTGGTGTGTGTGTGGTGTGTGTGTGTGGTGTGTGTGTGTGGTGTGTGGTGTGTGTGTGGGGGGTGTGTGTGGTGTGTGTGTGATATGTGTGTGTGTGGTGTGTGTGTGGTGTGTGGTGTGTGTGGGGTGTGTGTGGTGTGTGGTGTGTGTGGTGTGTGTGGGGTGTGTGGTGTGTGTGGGGTGTTTGTGGTGTGTGTGTGTGGTGTGTGTGGTGTGTGTGTGGTGTGTGTGGTATGTGTGCAGTGTATGTGGGGTGTGTGGTGTGTGTGGGGTGTGTGTGGGGTGTGTGTGGTGTGTGGGGGGTGTTTGTGGTGTGTGTGTGGTGTGGGTATGGTGTGTGTGGGGTGTGTGTAGTGTGGGTATGGTGTGTGTGGGGTGTGTGTGGTGTATGTGGGGTGTGTGTGGGTGTGTGTGTGTGGTGTGTGTGGTGTGTGTGTGGTGTGCGTGGTGTGTGTGTGTGGTGTGTGGGGGGGTGTTTATGGTGTGTGTGTGGTGTGTGTGTGGTGTGTGTGGTTTGTGGTGTGTGTGTGGTGTGTGTGGTGTGTGTGGTGTATGTGGTGTGTGTGGTGTGTGTGGTGTGTGTGTGGTGTGTGGTGTGTGTGTGGTGTGTGTGGTGTGTGTGGTGTGTGTGGTGTATGTGGTGTGTGTGGTGTGTGTGGTGTGTGTGGTGTGTGTGTGGTGTGTGTGGTGTGTGTGGTGTGTGTGTGGTGTGTGTGGTGTGGTGTGTGGTGTGTGTGTGGTGTGTGTGTGGTGTGTGTGGTGTGTGTGGTGTGTGTGGGGTGTGTGGTGTGTGTGGTGTGTGTGTGTGGTGTGTGGTGTGTGTGGTGTGGTGTGTGGTGTGTGTGGTGTGTGTGTGGTGTGTGTGGTGTATGTGGTGTGTGTGGTGTGTGTGGTGTGTGTATGTGGTGTGTGGTGTGTGTGGTGTGTGTGTGGTGTGTGTGTGGTGTGTGTGGTGTGTGTGGTATATGTGGTGTGTGTGGTGTGTGTGTGGTGTGTGTGTGGTGTGTGTGGTGTGTGTGGTATATGTGGTGTGTGTGGTGTGTGTGGTGTGTGTGGTGTGTGTGTGTGGTGTGTGGTGTGTGTGTGGTGTGTGTGGTGTGTGGGGTGTGTGTGTGGGGGGATGTGTGTGTGTGGTGTGTGTGTGTGGTGTGTGTGGTGTGTGTGTGGTGTGTGTGTGTGGTGTGTGTATGGTGTGTGTGTGGTGTGTGTGTGGTGTGTGTGTGGTGTGTGTGGTTTGTGGTGTGTGTGTGGTGTGTGTGTGGTGTGTGTGGTGTGTGTATGGTGTGTGTGTGGTGTGTGTGGTGTGTGTGGTATATGTGGTGTGTGTGGTGTGTGTGGTGTGTGTGGTTGTGGTGTGTGTGTGGTGTGTGTGTGGTGTGTGTGGTGTGTGTGGGGTGTGTGTGTGTGGGATGTGTGTGTGTGGTGTGTGTGTGGTGTGTGTGGTGTGTGTGGTATATGTGGTGTGTGCGGTGTGTGTGGTGTGTGTGTGTGGTGTGTGGTGTGGTGTGTGGTGTGTGTGGTGTGTGGGGTGTGTGTGGGGGGATGTGTGTGTGTGGTGTGTGTGGTGGTGTGTGTGGTGTGTGTGGTGGTGTGTGTATGGTGTGTGTGTGGTGTGTGTGTGGTGTGTGTGTGGTGTGTGTGGTTTGTGGTGTGTGTGTGGTGTGTGTGTGGTGTGTGTGGTGTGTGTGTGGTGTGTGTGTGGTGTGTGTGGTGTGTGTGTGGTGTGT